>NC_091184.1:14040843-14053532 GCF_040958095.1 Procambarus clarkii | reverse complement strand
TCATACTTTGACGTTGACTGAATCTCTTCCCACACTCTGGACACTCGTGAGGTTTGTCACCTGAATGCACTAACATGTGCTTTATTATATTTCCACGTTGTCTAAATTTTTTGCCACACTCAGCACATTGAAAAGGTCTCTCATCCGCATGCACCATCCTGTGAGTCTTCATATGTCCATGTCGACTGAATCTCTTCCCACACTCTGGACACTCGTGAGGTTTGTCACCTGAATGCACTAACATGTGAGTCGTTATACTTCCACGTTGACTGAATCTCTTCCCACACTCTGGACATTCATGAGGTTTGTCACCTGAATGCACTAACATGTGAGTCTTCACACTTCCACGACGGGTGAATACCTTCTGACACTGTGGACACTGGTGAGTCTTCATCTTCTTTATGACAGGTGCAGTTTGTGTGAAGGTTTTCTCCCCCGGATGTTGGGAGAAGCGTCAAGGCTTGAGTGTTGTTTCTTAGAGTTAGACTTGATGTGAGCACTTGGCGGTCAATGGTGGTGCTTCTTCTTCTTTATGATAGTTACAGTTTGTGTCAAGGTTTTCCCTTAATGCTCGTGCTGGACATCACCGGCGGTGCTGCTAAAATGGTGGCGGTTGTTTACCCTCTCATCACCTGAGCGTTCCAATATTTTTGTCTGGTTCCACATATCATTTTTCCTACTTCTTATTTTTGTTTATAACTGGTCATTTACAATTAACACTTGTATTTATATTCATGTTTTTCAATCAAAGAATGTACTTGAAATTGTTTCTTTAAACATAAAGCCGCACGATTATACTTTTTGAAGGAAATAGCTCTCCCACAGTGGATGCACTACGTGCGCAGAGTTGACCAACAGGAGTTTCATATTCACATTTATCTATAAACATATAAAGAAATATATATATATATATATATATATATATATATATGAATGAAAACTCACACCCCAGAAGTGACTCGAACCCATACTCCCAGAAGCAACGCAACTGGTAACTACAGGGCGCCTTAATCCACTTGACCATCACGGCCGTCAAAAGGAAGTGATAGCCGAGGCTATTTGAGCCACTTCCCCGACGGCAACTCGGATGGTAATCTTGGGCATAGCATTTCACCAAATCACCTCATTCTTTGGGGCACACGTGAGGAACACAAATGCGAACAAGCCTGAATGGTCCCCAGGACTATACCCAGCAAACACAGAACGTTTGTGGACGTTTTTAAATGGTTCCACAAAGGTAATACTGTAACTTTTGACATAAATACGTATATCTGACATTCTTAAAACCAAAGGATATAACTAAAAACATATATTCTTATGACACAGTTTTTTAAGATTTATGTAAAAATTTAAAAATAATAGTAAATGCTATGGTATTATAATGTTTTCATGCTTTATATTTAAGAATAAATAATTTTCAGTCAACATTTAGTTTTTTTTGTTTACTTTCTGTAAAGCTATCCAATTTACGTTCTTATAACATAAATATAACATTTATATGACGTCAGTATAACGTTATTTACACGACATCATTACGTTATTATGATGTTATATTAACGTATAATTCCTGTGTGAAAACCAGAATATATATTGAACTTTATGTTTTAAACATTGTAAAGTTATCATAAAACTTGGATTAGACGGTAAGCATGCTTTACTTATGAAAATATACAAACAAATCAACAAAAACATTTTAACATAAAAAACATAAACATAACATAAATTAATTGCATGCATGGGAGTTAACTGGAACTCTGTAATATTGCATACATGAACCTTAAGGTACAAACCCAGTGTATTTACTCATACAGTTCTTTCCTAAATCTAAATTTTTCCAATTTTTACACTTTGTTTCGAGTTCTGTCTTGTGTTGCTACTTTTAATACCCCATTAATGTCCCCTTTGTTATGTCCATTCATCCCATTGTGCACCTCTACCATATATCACTCCTAATTCTTTGCTTTTCTAGAGAATGTAATATAAGCTTTGACAATCTTTCTTCATATGACAGGTTAACAGGTAGAACAAAGATTACCATTTATATATGGATAACCATTATAAGTCGGTTTGAATGAGTGAATTGCTGCTTGAAGATAGGTATATACACGTGTGGTACTATCAGATTGCATCGTGGTGAGCCTAAAACCCTTCAGATCCAAGCAAAGGGTAAAATGCCAGCAGATACAATTGCGAACACATTGATACCAAAATGAAAGACATATGACGAGAATTGAGGTAACCAAAGTGAAAAGTGTGTTCACATTACATTGCACTAGAGTGCTCCCAGGTTACTTTCTCTCACTTTCTCTGTTTTGTGTGGATGGTCCGCCGTGCTTTCATCACGTCAGCGGGTGGAGCACGCTGCTGTTTTTGACATTTCATGCATAAATTCCGGTTGGAAATTCTATTGCGAACACATTGATACCAAAATGAAAGACCTAGGATGACAATTGAGGTGACCAGAATGAAAAGAGTGTATACATTTTATCGCTCTTGTGCGCTCCCTGGTAACACGCTCTCGCTTTCTCTGTTTGTTGCGGATGGTAAGCCGGGCTTTTGGAGTTTATATGCCTTTAGTCCTGTAGAGAATTCTATTGCGAACACATTGATGCTAAATTGAAAAACCTAGGATGAGAATTGAGGTAACAAAGTTGAAAAGGGTATACACTTTTCAGTATTATCACGCTCAGCTTTCTTTTTCTGGTACCCTTGGCCTACATTCATCTTGTCGGCGGGTGGAGCGCGCTGCTGTCTTTGACATTATATGCACATAGTTCTGTTGGGAATTCTATTGCGAACGCATTGATACCAAAATGAAAGACATAGGACGAGAATTAAGGTGACAAAGTTGAAAAGAGTATACACTTTTCAGTATTTCCGCACACTACCAGGGAATGTCCAAAAAAAAATGGAGAGAGTGGAGGGGTAACTTGCTCAAAACGCGAAATTGTTTGGGGAGATTAACTTTCGTTCAATACTATTATGCAAGAGGAGCGACACATCTATGGTTCATCCAATAAAATCAGCAGACTTCTAGATGTTACTACTGCTCGGCTTAGACTCGGTTACAAGTATTTCTGGGAATTCTCATTATCTGCCGATGTAGACCTGACCAAATGTTAACTGTCAACAAAATTATTCGCACACCCTCCGTCACTATGTGATAGTGAATTCAGAGACAATTTTATAACCAATGTACCAACGATGTGTCAATATTTCATTCAAAATTATCTGGTACCAGAAATTTTAGCCAAATATCCCCAGTTTGCTAACTGTAAGTAGTAACAAAGTGATTGTAACCTATCCACCGCTGCCCACTGGATGGGGGGCGGTGTGCAGGACAAACATATCAATTGTGACACTAGCTCTCCACATATGTCAGTTGCTTAATTTAGAAACTGTACTTGTGATCGATCTCGAACCTATTGTTGATGTGACGACTTATACTGAATTTTGTAACTATATATATAGCTCATCAAGATTGTAACTTGCTTAGCTAAATGAATTGTGGGGTTCAGTCCCTGAGCCCATTATGTGCCTCTGCAACCCTTTCCACTACCGCCCACAAGATGGGTATGGGATGCATAATAAATGAACTAAACTAACTTTAAGGCATCCTGAAAGAAAGCTTGGAGGGTTTGAAAAATTGCAGAACGAAGCCGTGAGGATAATCCTTGGGTGCCCTCGTACCACAAAGATACTTAATATGAGAAAGGAACTTAATATTCCGAGCGTTGTTTATCGTGTTACTGAAAATAACTGTCAAATTGGTATAAAAATGCTTAGGCTAGCTCATCCTAACCCTTGCACAGAAGCCCTCCAGAATTTCTTTATTGAATGTTGAAAACAACCCTCAAGTTGACTATTTCCGTAACAGCATGCACTCCTGTATGCTAATCCCCACAATCACCAAGCCCACCCGAGTCACTCAAACATCTGCCACTACCCTGGATCACCTTTGGACTAATATAACAGCTCCCCTTACATCTGGGGTAATTTATGACAGAACAACTGACCACTATCCTACTTTCCTCATAGCAAACATTGACACATCACCACCAGAAACCAAAAAACTTTCATTCAGGCTACATAGTGAATCAGCTTTAGGCAATCTCTCTAATGCACTTCACAATATTAACTGGGAATCTGAATTTAATAATTCACAGGATATAAACTCATCAACTAACCTCTTTCTCTACAAAACTCTAAGCCTCTACAACACTCACTGTCCCCTCCTTACCAAACAAGTAACTGATAAAAGAAAAAATAACCCGTGGCTCACAAGTGGCATAATTAAATCAATCAACAAAAAACATGAATACGAAAAGAAATTTAGGAGTGGCCTAATTCCAATGGAAGTAGTTAAAAGGTACTCGTCAGTGCTTACCAGTATTGTAATGATCTGGGGCTCAGATCATTGGTTCTCCCTTCTCCCCTCTTTTCCCTCCCCTTCTCCCCTCCTTTCCTTCTCCCTCTCCCCTCCTTCCTTCTCCCCTCCCCTTGGCCGTCATTCGTCTCCTCCTCTTCCCCCCCCCCTGTCGCCCATTTGTCAGGGTCAAGAGGTTGACCTGAGGGTAGGGTGGTCGTGGATACCTTGGCTTCTCCCACTCAATTCCCCACTCAGATATTTCCCTCTCCACCCCCCTCTCATCCCACCGCTGCCACCATTGTAACGACCGCTTACCCTGCCGTAATAACCGCGGCCTTTATTGTAATAACCCGATGTTCCCCAGTATTAATCCTGTTATCTTGTTATCTCTCGTGATCGTAATATACGCTCTCTGTTGTACATCTCTGTCTCTTCACTCAATACCCCAGCTTAACACTGTTACAGTCCAGTATGACCCCTCACTGGACGGCCACGTATGTAAGAGGAATATTAAATGAGGAAGATACACCAAGGACAAGGGTTATTAGAAAAAAAAAACAATAACAAAACACATTTACACTGCCACCACCTTCCCGACCAACCATACCTGAATGTGTCAATCCCCGATCCCCCAGGAAGGCAAGGAATCAGTAACCATGGGACTCCGGGTAATATGAATTTCAGAAATAAATTTTGGAAAATTAGTTTGTGTAATTTTACGTTACTTATTTGAATCCAAGGGCAACTTTAGTATCTAATGATCTGGGGCTCAGATCATTGGTTCTCCCTTCTCCCCTCTTTTCCCTCCCCTTCTCCCCTCCTTTCCTTCTCCCTCTCCCCTCCTTCCTTCTCCCCTCCCCTTGGCCGTCATTCGTCTCCTCCTCTTCCCCCCCCCCTGTCGCCCATTTGTCAGGGTCAAGAGGTTGACCTGAGGGTAGGGTGGTCGTGGATACCTTGGCTTCTCCCACTCAATTCCCCACTCAGATATTTCCCTCTCCACCCCCCTCTCATCCCTCTCTGTCCCTCTCAGCAGCGGCCTTCCCCATACCAGGCAGAGTCAAATGTCCCTACTCCTATCTTAGAGGAGACAGGCTTGAACATAAATTATCAGTTTTGTAAACATTGCTCGCAGGTGCCTGGGCTCCATAGACGCGCCTTGTCCCTCTTCTCTTTAGCTGGGGAGAGCTGACTCAATCTTCAGAAATTCATGTAGCTTTCCACGACAGATCAGTGAAGGTGATTGGCCTGAGATAAGGGCCAAGTCCTTATTGGCCCTAGAGAGCCAGACCTCAGGCCTACGTGTTAAATGGTTGGCCAGTGCCAAAATAATGGGTGGAGCCCTGGGGCTGTAGTAGATGGTGGGAGGAGTAATCCTTCCCAGCAATAGGTTGGAAAAACTAAATTTCATCAGTGTGTCTTGGGAGTGTATTAGGAACAGGGCCGCAAGCCCGTATCCTCGGGGCTGAGGGCAGCCATCAACATCTTGGCCGTGGTGCGGGTATTTAAGGTATAGTGCACTTGAGTTGTGTGTCCTCGGTAAATACCCATTGTGCCTCTAGGGAAATAGAATAGGTGATGTGTTCAAATTGTCTTAATTTACATGTTTCATAAAATAAATGGTATAGCTTGTCCAGTGGTATTCACTTAACTCCCCTTTGATATATTTTGCTACTTTGTCATTTTTAGGTGTTGTATTGGAAGCCCCCATGTTCTCCTACTATTAATAGATACTAAAGTTGCCCTTGGATTCAAATAAGTAACGTAAAATTACACAAACTAATTTTCCAAAATTTATTTCTGAAATTCATATTACCCGGAGTCCCATGGTTACTGATTCCTTGCCTTCCTGGGGGATCGGGGATTGACACATTCAGGTATGGTTGGTCGGGAAGGTGGTGGCAGTGTAAATGTGTTTTGTTATTGTTTTTTTTTACTAATAACCCTTGTCCTTGGTGTATCTTCCTCATTTAATATTCCTCTTACATACGTGGCCGTCCAGTGAGGGGTCATACTGGACTGTAACAGTGTTAAGCTGGGGTATTGAGTGAAGAGACAGAGATGTACAACAGAGAGCGTATATTACGATCACGAGAGATAACAAGATAACAGGATTAATACTGGGGAACATCGGGTTATTACAATAAAGGCCGCGGTTATTACGGCAGGGTAAGCGGTCGTTACAGTATCATAAGAAAAGCAAAACTTTCATATTATGAGACTAGATTCAAAGAAGCAAAAGGCAACATGAAAAGCACATGGAATACCATCTCTAACATCCTGGGAACTAAACAACACTCCCACAACCAGATAACACTCTCTAAGGATGGCCTTACACTGTCATCTGACTTAGAAATGGCGAATGAATTTAATAGCTTCTTTTCATCGATTGGTGCTAACCTTGCAAGTAAAATCCCACAGACTCAGACACATATCAACACATATCTCTCAGGCAGCTATCCAAACTCTCTTCTCCTCTCACCAGTCAGCCCGTCAGATGTTGTGTCCATCATACATTCACTAAAAACCAAAGCTGGGAACATCAGTGAAATCCCATCCATTGTATACAAGAGCGCCTCCCATATGCCCTTGCACCACCTATAGCTCTGCTGTTCAACAAATCCCTTGAGTGTCATACATTCCCTGATATCCTTAAAAACGCAAGAGTAACGCCAGTTCATAAAGGAGCTAGTGGATTATGTTGCATCTCTGCTTGCCTTGATGACTGAAAGAAAGCTTAAAGGGCTTGAAAACTTGCAGAACGAAGCCTTGAAGATAATCCTTGGATGTCCCTAGTACCACAAAGATACTTAACATGAGGAAGGAACTTAATATTAACTTAATAATAGAATATGAGTGCATATTCTACTGCATTACTATTTGTAATGATCCTCATATTGTGCTTCAGTAATCCAATGTATAACCCTGAGATGTTTTCCTAATTGTACTTAGGATTCCTTGTTCATTATTGTGTATTGTTCTGATCTGCTTTTGTGTCAAATTCTTGCATCGTACCTGTAAACAATTTTTTGACAATTTTACTGTAATTATCCTACTTAAAATCATCTGTACTTGTAAAGTAAAGCTGTAATGTACCTGTTAAACACTTTTTATCAATTTTACATTTAATTATTTCTCTAAAACTCTGTTTAAGAATTTGCTCAAAGATTAGTTTAAGGACTTGCCCGAAACTCTATATATGCAAGCTAGTGGTTTTACAAGATTATAATTCTAACTTAAGCTCTATGTTGTGTCTTAACCCCCCAATGTACGTTCTTGTATATATATAAATAAATAAAATAAATAAATAACGAGGGATCGAGGCATTAATGCGCAGTACGTGCTTCCCTCATCTGTGACGTCACAGCGCCATCTGACGACAGCATAAACACAGGCGGCCATTTTATGTTCCACCAAGATTAAAAAAAAAAAAATAATTTTGCCCCGAGGGGCGAGTTTATTGGGCAGCGCCCAATGTGTTCGCAATAGAATGTTCTACAAGAACATGTATAAAATAAGTGACACAGAGATTATTGATGTGTGTATTTGTGTGGGTGATTATAAATATGCATGTGTATGTATATATGTATACGTATATATATATATATATATATGTACATGTATGTATGAGAGTGTGTACATGTATATATAACATTAATAATTTTGTAACTAGCGTCAAAAATTGTTATTTGCTTAGCTAAACAAACTAGAGAGTTCAGTTCCTGAACCCATTATGTGCCTCTGTAATCCTTTACACCACCGCCCACGGGATGGGTATGGGGTGCATAATAAAGAAAGATATTGAAATAATAAGGGTATGAAATGTATCAACATAAAACATTAATGTTAATGGCCATCAGGTAAAATCAGGTTATTATTTGTAAAGAATTTAAATGAGTTAAACTAAATACGAACTTAATATGTTTTGCTAACGCAAAAATATATTCCCGAGGTATTGTAATTGCAAATAAATATTTAATACAATTATTTGTATCATTTTTTTTATTTTAGATTTCCGTATTGCTTGATAATATATAATAGCGTTTAGATAATGCTAGCGCTGGACATTCTTTAGGCTCGTTGCATGTTGTGGTAGTCGCCGCCATTTTAAAACCGTGTCGAGAGGGACGGCTGCTGGCTTATCCACAAAATCCTGCTGCATCTTCAATAGTTAAGGTAACTGTTTTCTTTTATTTGCTCTTAGACATGTGTAGTATATATATAAGCTTGTGGTGGTAGGCTGGATGGTGTGTTGATGGCCCTGGAGGCGTGTTGATGGCCTGGAGGCGTGTTGATGGCCCTGGCTGGATGGTGTGTTGATGGTGGTGTTGTGTTGATGGCCCTGGAGGTGTGTTGATGGTGGTGTTGTGTTGATGGCCCTGGAGGTGTGTTGATGGTGGTGTTGTGTTGATGGCCCTGGAGGTGTGTTGATGGTGGTGTTGTGTTGATGGCCCTGGAGGCGTGTTGATGGCCCTGGAGGTGTGTTGGTGGCCCTAGCTGGAGGTGTGTTGATGGTGGTGTTGTGTTGATGGCCCTGGAGGTGTGTTGATGGTGGTGTTGTGTTGATGGCCCTGGAGGTGTGTTGATGGTGGTGTTGTGTTGATGGCCCTGGAGGTGTGTTGATGGTGGTGTTGTGTTGATGGCCCTGGAGGTGTGTTGATGGTGGTGTTGTGTTGATGGCCCTGGAGGTGTGTTGATGGTGGTGTTGTGTTGATGGCCCTGGAGGTGTGTTGATGGTGGTGTTGTGTTGATGGCCCTGGAGGTGTGTTGATGGTGGTGTTGTGTTGATGGCCCTGGAGGTGTGTTGATGGTGGTGTTGTGTTGATGGCCCTGGAGGTGTGTTGATGGTGGTGTTGTGTTGATGGCCCTGGAGGTGTGTTGATGGTGGTGTTGTGTTGATGGCCCTGGAGGTGTGTTGATGGTGGTGTTGTGTTGATGGCCCTGGAGGTGTGTTGATGGTGGTGTTGTGTTGATGGCCCTGGAGGTGTGTTGATGGTGGTGTTGTGTTGATGGCCCTGGAGGTGTGTTGATGGTGGTGTTGTGTTGATGGCCCTGGAGGCGTGTTGATGGCCCTGGAGGTGTGTTGGTGGCCCTAGCTGGAGGTGTGTTGATGGCCCTATATATTATATTAGGAATATCAGAGGTCCCAGGACAATTATTGTGCATGTGTAGTATGTATATTTATGTAGTATATTTGGCATATTTAATGGCATTTAGTTAAGGCCACTTAGTGGCATGTCTCTGCACCGTTTCCAGTTTGTTGATATGCTTTCTAAGATATGGGCACCATACAACTGCTGCATACTCCAACTTTGGTGTAACAAAAATTGTGAACAATTTCAAAATTTTCAAAATTTCAATTTCAAAATTTCAAAAAATGCATTTTTATATCATTAGTATTGAATAATAATAATGCAAATAATTGACTTATAAATGATGTACAATTAATTGGTAGGTGATATTATATTATTAATATTTTTTCATTCTTGCAAAGCCTTAACAAAGCCATTAACATGTTAATATAAACTTGATCACCTTCCACTTATTTTCTCATGTGCTACCTACATGTACAAAACCTTATTCCTAAATGCATATTTTGTTCTGAAGCTTGTCCTTTATATGTTGTGTATCACCATCTCTGGAGAGTTTTATCTGATTGATGTATAAATTACTTTTAATTTTACAGAATATTATTGTTATACTGAATTTATTATTATATAAATAACTTAATTTTACAGAATCATCTATCAACGCACATCCACAAGTTGAGGAGGAGGATGTGACCTTCCAGATTTCTCAAGTACTGAAACATAGACCAAACAGGCCTGGTGGATCTAGGTACAAGGTAAAATAATTTAAATTTTTTTTTTTTTTTCCTAATTGTCCGATATATATATATATATATATATATATATATATATATATATATATATATATATATATATATATATATATATATATGTCGTACCTAGTAGCCAGAACGCACTTCTCAGCCTACTATGCAAGGCCAAATTTGCCTAATAAGCCAAGTTTTCCTGAATTAATATATTTTCTATAATTTTTTTCTTATGAAATGATAAAGCTACCCATTTCATTATGTATGAGGTTAATGTTTTTTTATTGGAGTTAAAATTAACGTAGATATATGACCGAACCTAACCAACCCTACCTAACCTAACCTAACCTATCTTTATAGGTTAGGTTAGGTTAGGTAGTAGAGAAAGTTAGGTTAGGTTAGGTAGGTTAGGTAGTCGAAAAACAATTAATTCATGAAAACTTGGCTTATTAGGCAAATCGGGCCTTGCATAGTAGGCTGAGAAGCGAGTTCTGGCTACTAGGTACGACATATATATATATATATATATATATATATATATATATATATATATATATATATATATATATATATATATATATATATATATATATATATATATATATAGTGTGTGTGTGTGTCGTACCTAGTAGCCAGAACGCACATCTCAGCCTACTATACAAGGCCCGGTTTTCCTAATAAGCCAAGTTTTCATGAATTAATGTTTTTTCGACTACCTAACCTAACATTTTCAGCTACCTAACCTAACCTATAAAGATAGTTTAGGTAGGGTTGGTTAGGTTCGGTCATATATCTATATTAATTTTAACTCCAATAAAAAAAGAATTGACCTCATACATAATGAAATGGATAGCTTTATCATTTCATAAGAAAAAAAATAGAGAAAATATATTAATTAATGAAAACTTGGCTTATTAGGCAAATCGGGCCTTGCATAGTAGGCTGAAAAGTGCATTCTGGCTACTAGGTACGACATATATATATATATATATATAGTTATAGTTAGTGTGTGTGTAAATACCTAAGTGTAGTTACAGGATGAGACCGTCTTCCCAGCACTCTTTGTCATATAACGCTTTGAAACTACTGACAGTCTTGGCCTCCACCACCTTCTCACCTAACTTGTTCCAACCGTCTACCACGCTATTTGCGAAAGTGAATTTTCTTATATTTCTTTAGCATCTGTGTTAAGCTAGTTTCAATCTATGACCTCCTGTTCTTGAAGTTCCAGGTCTCAGGAAATCTTCGCTGTCGATTTTATCAATTCCTGATACTATTTTGTATGTAGTGATCATATCACCTCTTTCTTCTGTCTTTTAGTTTTGGCATATTTAATGCCTCTAACCTCTCCTCGTAGCTCTTGCCCTTCAGTTCTGGGAGCCACTTAGTAGCATGTCTTTGCACCTTTTCCAGTTTGTTGATGTGCTTCTTAAGATATGGGCCAACTTCTGTTGTTGGGCACCACACAACAGCTGCATATTCTAGCTTTGGCGTAACAAAAGTCATGAACAATTTCTTTAGTATATCGCCATCCATGTATTTAAACGCAATTCTAAAGTTAGAAAGCGTAGCATAGGCTCCTCGCACAATATTCTTTATGTGGTTCTCAGGTGATAGTTTTCTATCTAGAACCACCCCTAGATCTCTTTCTTTATCAGAATTCTTTAAAGATTTCTCACATAATGTATAGGTTGTGTGGGGTCTATGTTCTCCTGTTCCACATTCCATAACATGGCATTTATTAACATTAAATTCCATTTGCCAAGTGGTGCTCCATATACTTATTTTATCCAGGTTTTCTTGAAGGGCATGACAATCATCTAAATTTCTTATCCTTCCTATTATCTTAGCATCATCAGCAAACATGTTCATGTAATTCTGTATACCAACTGGTAGATCATTTATGTAGACAATAAACATCACTGGTGCAAGAACTGAACCCTGTGGTACTCCACTTGTGACATTTCTCCAGTCCGATACATTGCCTCTGATTACTGCCCTCATTTTTCTATCAGTCAGAAAATTTTTCATCCATGTTAGAAGCTTACCTGTCACCCCTCCAATATTTTCCAGTTTCCAGAACAACCTCTCTATGTGGAACTCTGTCGAATGCCTTTTTTAGGTCCAGATAGATGCAGTCAACCCAACCATCTCTTTCCTGTAATATATCTGTTGCTCGATCATAGAAACTGAGTAAATTCGATACACAGGATCTTCCAAATCGAAAACCATACTGTCTGTCTGAAATTATATCATTTCTCTCCAGGTGTTCTACCCATTTAGTTTTAATTATTTTTTCCAATATTCCAATTCCAATTTTTTCCAATAATGTGTGTGTGTGTATGTATATTTGTGTTGTTGAATATGACCGAAAGTCATAGTCTTTCTGCCCCTCTCCTTACTGCTATTGTTGTTTCTCGCATCTTTGTATTGCTTGTATGTTTGGGCAATTTTTCCCTTTTTCCTAGTTCTGCATCTCTGCTTTAG
>NC_091184.1:14033343-14035843 GCF_040958095.1 Procambarus clarkii | reverse complement strand
GGTCACTAGATAGCCATGGAGGATACACAAGTTTGGCGGAGAGAACAAAAAATCAGTAGAGACTGTCAAGATGAATATATAAAAAAATTTGACAAATGATAATTGTAAAGTAAAATAATCTTAAAGATAATAAATTTATTAAGCTTAGTTTTAACTTTAATTAGTATGAACTTAATTAAAAGAACAAAAATGAGGTCAATAATTGATTTCAATAAATGACATAGGTCAATACAAATAAATTTAAAATATAAATGGAATAGGGTAAGATTAGATTTAAGAGTAAAATTTTACAATGAAACTGAGGTAGATGCTTGCATAAGTGCATGGAGACTTGATGGATTATTTAGGAAATTATATGAATAGGAGAACATCAGGTAAATGGTAAGGCAGAGACAGCACCTTAGACAAAGTTAGATTAAGTTAGGTTAGGCTCAGGCACTGAAAGAGTTATTTTAAGTACTGGCATTGGTCGGGTTCAGGTTTTCAGATATACCACAATCACTTAAGAAGGCCAGAGTTGTTGGTCACATTTTATTTCATATTTTTCCTGTAGCTTCTTTCTTCGCAAAAATCGTACCATTCCTTGTGTAGCACTGCTTGATAAGACCAAGGTTTTGTTTGCGAATTTGGCGCAGCCTGTAGAGGAGGGATCCACGCTGCTTAGTAAGACACTCATTTATATAGAGGTTGTTTTTTGCTGAGCAGCTGTTTGCATGAGGTCAAACTTCGCAGAGGGATTTGCAAGTTTGATGAGCATTCTCCTGTAACGGGATTGTTTTTATCTATCCTATAGCCGATTTGATTTGAAACATTGACACTGATCTTTGAATTAATTAGGGTGTTGGCTATGTTACAGCAATCCTCACCTTGTTGTTCAACAGGCAGATCAGTAGAGCTAATTATCAGGGAGTCATGAAGTTGTTGTTGCTTGGTCATCTTTGGAAGCCGCCTGGTGAGTCTGAAGGAGATTGATCTGTTTTTCTAGCTTTTTAAGGAGGTCACTTTGAGCTGTGAGGGTTTCTTCAGCCTGAATCTTACGTATTTGATCCATTGCATCATTTGCAACAGTTTGTATGTTGAGAATTTCTTGGTTGTTGTTCATCGACGATTTAAGGGGGTCCATAGAATTACCCAAATCGACCCAAATCAGGCCAAAACTACCCAAATCGTATTAGCATTACGTAAGTAATGAAGAAATATGGTATATTTACTTACTATAATGTTGGTGCTACACGTAGAACATGATCAAACCTATTTTTACTCTGAATAATCCAATTTCATAACGAAATGAGACGTAAATATGTGAGAGGTGACGCCATAGGAAGTCGACGGTCCAAGCGACAATTGTGTGGAGCGACTTATCCAAGATATATGGTCGCCTGGAGAGTGTTTGCTGCCATAACAGCCTCCTGTACACAGTGATCCAGTCGTCGTATTTCATGGCTCAAATTGTCGCAAATTTAATTGGTAATATTAACAAGTAGAATGTGTATTTATAATAATATTTTTCATAAACAGCCACAAAATATTTAATATTTATTAAAAAAAAGTGTCTGAAGTTAAATCAATTCCACATGACAATAAATTTGTTATATAGATACTAGCGTTATTCGTGGTATGCGTTCACTATTTAAACTACTCCAGTCCTTTTCGTTCATAGAACACCGAATCTACACGCTCTCTGATATATTGCTTAATTAACAAATATTCACAAATAAAGATTATATTTATATATGTTATCAGAAAGGCAGATATAAAAATAGTTTGTGTTAATGCATCACAGAGATTATACCTTATTAGAGAGGAAAAATATTCATATTTTAAACAAGGCTTCTTGGCTGACGCTCCCTTTCGATGGGAACTATGACCTTTTGAAAATCAATGTTAATGAATCTATATATTGTAAAAAACGAAGTTTTATGTCATCAGAAAGACATATAAGCTGCATGTTAATACTTTGGTATAAATATAACTGAAGTGAAAGTGAAGATATATGCTTTTTATAGTTACTTGATGGCTCGCTCAGGGAGTGTGAAGGCCTGCACACAAGCCAATCAATTTTATAATTAATGTACATATATGCAAAGTAACGTCAAAGGTTTTTATTTCAGAATAAAGACAGATGTAGACGATAATGTAAATATATTTCAATGAAAACATATCTTAAATGAAAGCAAAGATATGGTCAAATAAATAGGCAATACCACACCATCGCCAGTGTCCGGACACATGAATTATTAGGCATTAGGTAGGTGAAAGGAAAATGTACCCAACCATTTCCATTTACGCGACCAGTTTCCGTTCTTATGTTCTTACTTACATTATTGAAATTTATCATCATCATCATTTACAGAAATAAATTAACATAAAAATGTAGTAATTTTAATACACAAAACAGAAGTAGATATGTATGTAAATTATGACGCAGGATAGGATCACTATTGCAGAACTATTCGCATACTTTGCGTCATTATATACAGTACTGGAATTTAAAAAAAAT
>NC_091184.1:13953343-14028343 GCF_040958095.1 Procambarus clarkii | reverse complement strand
ATGTGTGCTATAAAATATGTGTATGTGACATATATTCATATATATTTTTTTTTTTTTTTTGAGATATATACAAGAGTTGTTACATTCTTGTACAGCCACTAGTACGCGTAGCGTTTCGGGCAAGTCCTTAATCCTATGGACCCTGGAATACGATCCCCTGCCGCGAAGAATCGTTTTTTCATCGAAGTACACATTTTACTGTTGCGTTAAACAGAAGCTACAGTTAAGGAATTGCGCCCAGTAAATCCTCCCCGGCCAGGATACGAACCCATGACATAGCGCTCGCGGAACGCCAGGCGAGTGTCTTACCACTACACCACGGAGACTGCTTGCACATATAAGCACAGACGTTGCGGTATTCAGAGTAAGGACAGTTTTTCCTCAGACCCATGCTCACAGTTCCTAGAAACCAGGACAATTTAGTAATCATGCGAAACTGCGGCATCTCTTACCGAGTCCATTTTGAACAAAAGGTAGTGAACAAAGATATCGAGTACATACAAGCAAAATATATATTCATGCATTAAGTGTGCAACTTCATCATAGTGAATAATAATAATGGTTCTGTCAACTATGGGTTTCACAATAAACTAAAAGTAACAGGATGAGCATGGGTTGCACAAACTATTGGTAACAGGATGGGTATGGGTTGCACAATAAATTACTGCGCTAGGATGAGTGTGTGTGAGTATATTATAAATATATGTGTGTGTGTATATATATATATATATATATATATATATATATATATATATATATATATATATATATATATATATATATATATACATATATATATATATATATATATATATATATATATATATATATATATATATATATATATATATATATATATATATATATATATATATATATATGTCGTACCTAGTAGCCAGAACGTACTTCTCAGCCAACTATGCAAGGCCCGATTTGCCTGATAAGCCAAGTTTTACGAATTAATATATTTTCTCTAATTTCTTTCTTATGAAATGATAAAGCTACCTATTTCATTATGTATGAGGTCAATTTTTTTTATTGGAGTTAAAATTAACGTAGATATATGACCGAACCTAACCAACCCTAAATATTCTTTCTTTCAACCTTTCAAATATTCTATCTCTAATGCTAAGTATATTTAATTCTTTCCGCATGTTGAGAACTTTGGTAGTTATAGGACAGCCAAGTATAATTCTGAGTGCTTCATTTTGCATTTTTTCAGTCTATCAATACTTTTGCCATTCTGCAGGACCAAAGCTGGTGCATGATAGTCTATCAGAGACCTTATATACGCTAAATACATCATTCTTGCTATTCTAATATTAACACCATATTTCGGGCTGTACCCCACTACAGTTCTGAGAGCCTTGAGTCTGTCTCTACATTGTTGATGTAACTTATTGACTGCAGTTGAGGTACAAGGGACAGAGACACCAAGGTATTTGAAAGAAGAGACATAGTCTATTGGTATGTTGTCTATCTTAAGTTTTCGTGGTCCACTTTTGCGGTTGCCAATTTGTCTGTTAAATACCTTAGTTTTAGCAGCGTTGATTACAAGACCAAGGCTCTCACAAGCTGTATGTATACAATTTAAGACTGTTTGCATTTTGCGGTGGGTTTTAGTATGTACAAGGATGTCATCTGCATATCTGATAGTGATGTTTGCCGGACTAGTTGGGATTGATTTTAGTAAAGCATTAATTAGAACATTAAACAAGGTAGGACTAAGTACTCCTCCTTGTGGGGTGCCTAGTTGCATTACTTTAGTTTCACTCTTGTAGCCTTGGAACAGCGCAGAGGACTTCCGGTTGGTAAGATAGCCTCGTATCCACTGTAATAAATGTCCCCCTATATCCATTCTCGCTAATTCATACATAATCACTTCCCTATTAGCAATATCAAAGGCATTTTTTAAATCAAGAAATGTTGTGTACTTGTGCCTTTTATCTCCATGAACAGTAAGAAAGGTTGTGATACAGTTGTGTACACTTTTACCATGTGTGAAACCATTGATATCAGGTGACATGTGCTCTTTAACTCTATACAATAATCTATTAAGCACCATTCTCTCAAAGAGAGAATGGTGCTTAGTTGATTGTCTACTATTCTCTCAAAGGTTTTGCACATGCAACTGGTCAGTGAGATGGGACGGAAAGCATCCGGTTGGCCAGGCTTTGGTACAGGTACCGTAAGACTGGTGGTCCATGATACAGGCAACTGCCCAGAGACATAGCTGGCATTAAACAATTCTAATAATGGGTTACCGGGTACACGATGTAGGAGTCTTAGAATATCATAGGTGATACCGTACTCACCAGGAGCAGTGCTACTGCCCCTGGAGAGGGCTGCATCCAATTCATAATCTGTATATGGAACATCACATTCATCATGTTGCTTGCTCAACATGAAATTTATGAGAGAATTTCTGTCTGTGGACCTCGCCTGCAATTTCTCCCCAGTGCTAGCTGGTAGCATTCCAAGGCTGGAAACCTGAGCCCATTTTGCAATTAACTGATTGGCTTTCTGTAGCGGGTTTGGGTGTGAAACTTGTCTACTATTTTTACCAATAATTTTGTTTATGCCTTTCCAGGCTTTGCCCAGGGGAGTATGCAGGTTAAGTCCAGTAACAAAACCCTCCCATTCATTTTGTCTCAGTTCAGTCATTCTCTCCCTTGCCGCTGCAAGCGCGGCCTGAAACAGTTTTAACATTTGAGGAGTTCTAAGGCTCTTATATGCTTTACCTGTCTGTCTAGCAATTGATTTAAGCTCTTTCAGTTTAGCATCATCATAGTACTGGTTGTGTCTGACCTGTTTACCAGTACTTCTTTTTGTTTGGCGTGACTCACTATTTTTGATGGCCTCATAGGTATATGGGTACATCCGGTCTCTTACCCTCGACCGCGTCGGTACCTTTATGGTCAGGAAGCCACGGATATTTACAATGGGGCTCGGTCAGTCAATATGATTCCTTTGACATCACTCAACTTATGTATTCTGTTCTCGTATTGACAATTTGAATGATATCAAGAATATTTTGAATATCTTCTGACATAGATGGTGCTGTAGTTGATTGTTGTTCATGACCTGTCCAGTGGGTCGAGACTGGTCTCATTAGCATCTCTCAGATTAGTGGGAAGAAATTCTTGCTGCAAGAATGTGTGTTCTCAGAGCTAACTCGGGTAACTAGAATACTTATTTCCTAAATAAATACTTTAATTGTAAATATTTGAAAATATATGGTATGTTTCCGAATTTCTGACGATATAAAACATATTGTGGTTTATAATTAAGTTCTTAATAGTGATCCTATCCTGCATCATAATTTACATAATATCTACTTCTGTTTTGTGTATTAAAATGACTACTTTTTATGTTAATTTATTTCTGTAAATGATGATGATGATAAAATTCAATAAATGTAAGTAAGAACATAAGAATGAAGGTAACTGCAAAAGACTTATTGGCCCATACGAGGCAGCTCCTCGTATGGAGCTGCCTTTGATAAGTAATTACCAAAGAAGGCACCAAGCCGGGAAGGCTGTGTAGCACAATAAAATACAATACAATACAACAATACAATACAATTTTATTTAGGTAAGGTACATACATACAATAAATATTTACAAGGATTGTTTAACTTATAGGTATAGCTAGTACATACAATGCCTAAAGCCACTATTACGCAAAGCGTTTCGGGCATGATAAACTTAAATGACAAGCTTAATACTAATTGAGCATAATGAGTAGAATGAAAACAAGAAATGAAAACATAGATGAAAAAGCAGCACAAATACAATTATGTCGACAAACAGCGCTCTTTAAAGAAAAAAACAGACATTGGTTGACAATAGAAGGGTAAGGTAGGTTACAGGGAATTTATTAGGTATAGCTTCGCTTTTAACTTGAACTGGTTGAGAGAGGTACAGTCTTTAACATGGTTGGGAAGGTCATTCCACATTCTGGGCCCCTTGATTTGTAGAGCATTTCTAGTTTGATTAAGTCGTACTCTAGGAATATCAAAACTGTATTTATTTCTGGTGTGATGCTCATGGGTTCTGATACAACCTTCTATGAAGCTTTTGAGATCAGGATTGGCATTATAGTTTAGCGTTTTATATATGTATAATACACATGAGAGAATGTGCAGTGACTTAATGTCTAACATATTCAGAGATTTAAGTAGGGGTACCGAGTGATGTCTGGGGCCAGAATTGGATATTGTCCTAATAGCAGCTTTGTGTTGAGTAATTAGAGGACGTAAGTGATTTCTAAAAAATAAGTCTAGTAGACTTATTTCGTAAAATAAGTCTAGTAGACTTATTTCGTAAAATAAGTCTACTGCTCCTGAAGAGGACGGTATTACTTACAGTTTACTGAGATTAGTCTCACAAGTACCAGGTAATCCACTTTTAGTGTTGTACAGAATGAGTTTAAGTGAAGGAGTATTACCTGATGATTGGACAGTGTCATTGTTCCCATCCCCAAAGCACACTCAGATAATTATAGACCCATATCTCTAACATAATTTTGTCTATTAGCACAGTTTTCGGCGTGAAGGCATTGAGTAGATCTCGGCAATACAAGAAGTTTCAAGCTAAACTTTCTAATATGCTACACTCACCTGAGGTCCGTAGAAGAGCGAAATCTGATTATGCATTTTGGTTCTACAAGGTAGCCAACTCCATCAAAATATTAAATATGTACCCAACTCAATTAACGATTAATCAACCAATTACTCCATGGGATAACTTGGATCTAGCAGTTGATTTTGTAAATGCACCCAAGAAAGATAATGTACACTCTACATTATTAAAACAGTTAACACTGAAAAGCATCACTGAGAGTACTCAGGGTATGGGTAACGATGTGTGTCAGTGCTATACCGACGGTTCTGTAGAAGAAGGTGGACGATGTACCGGATGTGCATGTAATATATTTGAACAATCTTCTCTCGTACATACATGAATGAAGCGCGTCAATGATTGGGCAAGTACAACTCAAACCGAACTTGCAGGCATATACCTTGCCACTGAATTTTTAAAACACAAAGGCAGTCGACTTATATACTGTGATTCGCAGAGTGCACTCCTGGTATTGAACGCACATAGTAGTGACACCCAGAAAATAGTCAGTGATATTCGAATGAATATTTTAGCTGCCAAAGAAAAGAGATTTGAAATTAAATTCCTATGGATGCCATCACATGTTGGCATCTCAAGGCATGACACTGTTGATATGCTTGCAAAGACAGCCTGTAGAAAACCAGTGGTAGAAATTTATATGGGTGTTTCATTAGCAGTGACAAAGAGAATACTTAAGCAAACATCTAATGAAAATCTCACCGACCTAACAAATTCACAAAGACCTGAAAATTGTAGCATTAAATATTATGATAGATATCGTGCGGAGACATTCACATACAGGATTAATGGAACAAGAACCCAGCAATGTGATGTTATAGTGGCCATAATACGCTTGGGATATAGACGTATCTGGCAGCTTTCTCAAAACCCAAATGTCGAGTACACAATGTGTCAACTTTGTGAAAGAGAAAATATGCACTCCCTTGAACATTATATTGTAGAATGTCCCATACTGACTGACTTTCGCCCTCCTGGGCTAAGGTATGCTGAACTGTGTAATTACTATTTGAGTACTGGAACACTTGATGATATATTGAACTTGTACCCTAGATTGACCATGTAACGTATCAATTATACAATGAATGTATGTGATGTAACTCTATAACCTGAGCTTGTGAAAGCACCTTAATCACCTTCAGTGATTAAGTGCTTAATTGCACACTAGTTTCTCTATCAGTTATCTCACCTTGTCAGAGTAAAAGAGACAAATATATGTGTATGTGTGTGTGTATATATGTATGTATATATATGTATATGTACGCATACGTCTGTGTGTGTATATGTATGTGTATAAAGTATATGTGGAAGCTGGTCAGAATTCAATTTCACCTTTGTAAATGCACGTTAATGACACTATGTAAAAGACACATCGAACACTTTATGTAGGGCATACGTAAATTTGTGTATTTATGTATTTACGTATGTAGCTTAGCCTAGCATTTTAAAAACACTACAATCACCTTATGTGGTTGATTGTTCATTAAATCCCTGAACTATATGTTTAACAAATCTCTAACCCTATCAATGGAGTTAGTTTAGTTCTTATATTATGCACCCTATACCCATCTTGTGGGCGGTAGTGGAAAGGGTTAGAGTCCATGGCGGACTGAAGAAAATGTATATATGCTGGTTAGCATTGTTAATGTGTGGCCACGTCTGTGGTAGAAAATAATACAAAAAATCAAATAAAGGTATTATTGAAACTTTATAGGAAAACATTAAATCCTAAATATATCTTTAATATTATACTTGAAATATTGTATACTTTGCTCTCTCCATCGTACTTCTGCACCTGCTGGCAAGTGGTTCAGTGCAGTGTGCAGGTGATGTTCATTACTGGGTGAGCTGGCAGGTGGTGCTCACCTGCCAGCTCACCCAACGAAAATTTGGTTTTTAATACACTTACACATTTATTGGGTCTTTCCTTCACCTTCATTCAAGCACTAGGGTATTACAGTGTTTTAATTATAATATTTATTAACGTTATTATTTTTAATTTTTATTATTATTAGTATTATTATTAACAGGAGAGGATCGAGTGTGTGTGTGGGGGGGGGGGGGGGTATAATGGTACACATGTCCACATCCCAATGCCCGCCCTTCCAGGACTGGGGGTGCGGGGGTGTACAATAAACTATACCCACCTCCGGCGGCAGCTTGTCGAAGGCGGAAGTGTAGCCTAGACAATTTGTCATGATAATTAGTGATGACTCTTATTTTGATTATGGGTCCGTAATCCAGTTAAGCTTTTATTCTTAATTTATATTACAATGTTGGTAAAATACACTTCTTGATGATGAGTATGGAGTACAAATGAACTCATTGTGTACCCAAGTTCAAGTATGTTTATTGAGATAAGCAATAAATACATCTCAAAGGGATAGAGTAGCTTAGGCTATTTCAACCCCTCTCTAATTCAAGTCCCTCAAGGGGCGCACAAATACTGTGACAACAAATAGACAAATAACATTACAAGAATCCAAACAAGAATTGTGTACCCTATACTCACAGGATGAATATAGGGTACACAATAAACTACCACTCACATCATGGGTATGGGTTGCACAAGAAACTATCGCGCAGAGGATGAATATGGTGAGCAAAGTAAACAAAGATTCACACGATGAGAAAGGGTTGCGCAATGTCCTATGACTCACAGAATGAGTATTAGCTGCACAATAAACTACAGGTCACAGGATAAGTATGGGTTGCACAATAAATTACAGGTCACAGGATGGGTATGGGCTGCACAAACTACCGGTAACAGGATGAGTATGGGATGCACAATAAATTACGGGTCACAGGATGAGTATGGGTTGCACAAACTACTGGTAACAAGATGAGTATGGGATGCACAATAAATTACCGCACAGAGGATGAGTATAGGGTGCACAAACTGGTTGGGTAAATGGAAATGGTTGGGTACATTTCCTTTCACCTAATGCGACTATTCATGTGTCCGGACACCGGCGATTGTGTGGTATTGGCTATTTATTTAACCATAACTTTGCATTCATTTAATAATTATATTAAGATATGTTTTCCTTGAAATGTAGTTACATTATCGTCTACATGGCTTTATTCTGACATAAAGACCTATGGCGTTACTTTGCATATATGCAAAGTAATTATAAAATTGATTGGCTTGTGTGGAGGCCTTCACACTCCCTGAGCGAGCCATCAAGTAACTATAAAAAGGCATATATCTTAACTTTCAATTCAGTTATATTTATGCCAAAGTATTAACATGCAGCTTATATTTATGTCTTTATGATGACATAGAAAACTTCGTTTATTACAATATCTAGATTAAATTAACATTGATCTTCGGAAGGTCATAGTTCCCATATCGGTAAGGAGAGCGTCGGCCATGAAGCCTTGTTTAAAGTATGAATATTTTTCCTCTCTAATAAGGTATAATCTCTGTGATGGATTCACAAAAACTATTTTATATCTGCCTTTCTGATAACATATACAAATATAATCTTTATTTGTGAATATTTGTTAATTAAGCAATATATCAGAGGGCGTGTAGGGTTCGGTGTTCAATGAACGAAAAGGACTGGATCACTGTGTACAGGAGGCTGATATGGCAGCAAACACTCTCCTGGTGATTTGGAGTGATATTGGGGTAATTCTATGGACCGGGGCTGGAGAGTAAATGGACATGCCCAGGGGTAAAAAGCATTAGGGTAACAGAACATAGCCCATAAAAATAGTAATGACTGTGAATGAATAATTATATGAATGCAATAATACTTCATATCTCAATAGGAATACTAAGCAGGATGCAAGACAAGGTACTGGTGGTGATAGTGGTTGGTACAAGTCCTCACATCCCCACAGACACCAGTAACAGCCCTCACCTCCCAATACAGTACCCTTGTAGCGAGTTAATCTTATACTCGCTTCATTATCTTATAGCATAACTAATTAACACTAATTACAGAAGCTACACAGGTGATACTTTGGTGTGAGTTGAGCGCACTGAGCGTCGGTATCGCTACACCCTTGTTCCTTAACAACCCTTTGGACCTATATTACAGAAAAATAGAATAAATTAATATAATAAAATATAAAATATAAGTGCTTACTTACGATAATACTATCGGTGGAACACAAAATCTTCTTCTTCTTGATAGTAGGTGCAGTTTGCATGAAGGGTTAGTCCTCGCCATGACTGAACTCACGACAAAATGGCCGCTGTGTTGATATAGCGTCAGATGACGCTGTGACGTCACAGGTGAGGGACGCTTTGCGCATTACTCTCTCGTACTTAAAAAGTACTACAGGTACTTTTTGGTTTTATTTTTGAATATGGCAGAAGTTGGACAGCTTTTCAAATCATTATAAGGGAGTGAGTTCCATAGACTGGGTCCCTTTATTTACATAGAGTGTTTACATAGATTAAGTTTGACTCTGGGGATATCAAAGAGATATTTATGTCTGGTGGGGACGTGGCCATGTGTTCTATTACATCTGTCCAGGAAGAGTTTCAGAACAGGATTTGCAGTTAGAAAAAGGGCTTTATAAACGTAATTTACACAGGAGAATGTATGGAGTGAATTTGTTTAGCATGTTTAAGGATTTGAACAAGGGAGCTGTGTGTTGTCTGAAGGTAGAGTTAGTTATTGTCCTGATAGCAGATTTTTACTGGATGATGATGGGCTTGAGGTAGTTTGCAGAGGTTGAACCCCAAGCACAAACACCATAAGAATGATAGGGATAGATAAGTGCATAATAGAGTGAGAGGAGAGCAGAGTAGGGTACATAATATCTGATCTTGATCTTAAACAGTATATCAACTGTTTTAGAAACCTTTTTAGTTATGTGTTGTATATGGGTGCGGAAGTTGAGTCTCTTGTCTAAGTATAGGCTAAGAAACTTTCCATCATTTTTATTGCTAATGTTTACATTATCTATCTGAAGCTGAATTGCATTTGTTGATTTGTTTCCAAATAAGATATAGTAGGTCTTTTCTATGTTTTGTGTGAGGTTTGTTGGTTGACATCCACAAGTAGACTTTTTTTAATTAATTGTTTACAACATTATTTAACAGGAGTGGGTTGGGGTCAGAGTAGATGAGTAGTATCATCAGCCAACAATATAGGTTTAAGTATGTTAGAGACATTAGGGAGATCATTGATGTATATAAGAAAGAGGAGGGTCCTAGGATGCTGCTCTGTGGCACCTTTACGGTAAGTGGTAGAGTGGGAGAGGTTATATCATTGATGGCTTCATATTGGTGTCTGTTACTAAGATAGGATCGGATATAGTTTAGGGCAAAGCCACGGATTCCATAATGGTGGAATTTAAGTAAGAGGTAGTTATGGTTAACAGTATCAAAGGCCTTTCTCAGGCCGATGAAGAGTTCAATTGGAAACTCACTTTTGTCAAGGGCTGAGAAGATTAAGTCAAGCAGACTAACAATAGCATCATTGGTACTCTTTTGGGAGCGGAAGCCAAACTGACAGGGACTTAGTATATTGAATTTTACAAGATTGGAGTAGAGCTGTTTGTAAAAAAAAAAAAAAAATATTTTTGATAATATAGGTAGATTCGATATGGGTCTGTAATTATTTATGTCTGCCGTGTTACCTCCTTTATGAACTGGCGTTACTCTTGCTTTTTTAAGGATATCAGGGAAGGTATGACACTCTAGGGATTTGTTGAACAGCAGTGCTATGGATGGTGCAAGGGCATGGGAGGCACGCCTGTGTACCATCGATGGTATTTCACTAATGTACCCAGCTTTGGTTTTTAGCGAGTGAATGATGGACACAACATCTGTAGGGCTGACCGGAGAGAGGAGAAGAGAGTTTGGATAGCTGCGTGAAAGATATGTGGTAACATATGTCTGAGTCTCTGGGATTTTTCGGGCAAGGTGAGCACCAAACGATGAAAAGAAGCTATTAAATTCAGTTGCTGTTTCAAGATCTGTGGCAGGTGTATAACCATCCTTGGAGATTTTTATCTTATTATGTAAATGTTGTTTAGCTCCTAGGATGGTAGAGATGGCTCTCCATGTGCTTTTTATGTTGCCTTTTGCTTCTTTGAATCTATTCTCGTAATAGGAACGCTTTGCTCTTATTATACTGGTAAGCACTGATGAGTACCTCTTAACTACTTCTTTTCCAACTAGGCCAATCCTAATTTTTTTTTTCATATTCATGTTTCTTGTCGATTGCTTTAAGTATGCCATTAGTGAGCCAGGGATTATTTAACCTTTTTGCCAGTTACTTGCTTGGTGAGGAGAGGACAATAAGTATTGTAAAGGCTTTAAATTTTGAAAAGAGGCTAGTTAACGAATTATTATCCTGTGTATTGATAAATTTAGATTCCCAGTTTACATTGTGGAGGGCATTTGTGAGATTGCCTATTGCCGCTTCACATTGTAACCTAAAGGTAATTTTCTTGTTACCTGGTGGTGTTATGGCCATGTTCGCTACAAGGAAGGTAGGATAGTGGTCAGTTGTTCTGTCAGTGATTATACTTGATGTAAGAGGAGCTGTTATGTTGGTCCATCAGTGATCCAGGGTAGTCGCAGATGTTTGAGTGACTCGGGTGGGCCTGGTGATTGCGGGGATGAGCATACAGGAATTCATGCTGTTGAGGAAATAGTCTACTTGAGGGTTATTTTGTAGCCCTAGGTCAATATTGAAATCACCTCTGAGAACTATGTGATTTTTGTTGAGATTATTGTTTATGATAAGGTTCCTCAAGTTGTTATTGTATTTGTGTCTAGCTTCAGACACAAGCATGTTACAGTTATGTCTTAAAGAGTTGAGAGCAATTAAGGATGATAAAGAGTCACTTACAATTAATGTATCAAGTTTGGATACTTGTACACATTTCAGTGCAAGGAGCAAGGCAAATAGTTCAGTCTGAAGGGTAGAGGCCCAGTTGTTTATACGGACTCCCCACTCAAAATATAAGTCATATCCTATTGCCAGGACAACTGAACTTCCAGCTGCACCCGTTGGGCGCTCTAGGAAACCTTCAGTGTATATGATTTGAGAGAGAGAATGCTCTGTGGACAGAGCATCAATATGGCTTAAGACGTTGAGCTTTGCCTCAAAACAAAGCTGGGACTGATCTCTAATTTGCTCCTTTGATGGAAAGGGAGGGATTAAAATTGAAAAGGGTGTAATTTCCTACAGTGCAGGAAAGTGCTATTGTTGTCTCTCTTGGTACAAATTATAAATCTGATACTTTCTGAGTTCAGTTCCAATTTTATTTATCTATTTGAAACAATGTTTACATTCAATAAAGAAATTCTGGAGGGCTTCTGTGCAAGGGTTAGGATGAGCTAGCCTAAGCATTTTTATACCAATTTGACAGTTATTTTCAGTAACACGATAAACAACGCTCGGAATATTAAGTTCCTTTCTCATATTAAGTATCTTTGTGGTACGAGGGCACCCAAGGATTATCCTCAACGCTTCGTTCTGCAATTTTTCAAGCCCTCCAAACTTTCTTTCAGGATGCCTTAAAGTTAGTTTAGTTCATTAATTATGCACCCCATACCCATCTTGTGGGCGGTAGTGGAAAGGGTTGCAGAGGCACATAATGGGCTCAGGGACTGAACCCCACAATTCATTTAGCTAAGCAAGTTACAATCTTGATGAGCTAGTTACAAAATTCAGTAAAAGTCGTCACATCAACAATGGGTTCGAGATCGATCACAAGTACAGTTTCTAAATTCAGCAACTGACATATGTGGAGAGCTAGTGTCACAATTGATATGTTTGTCCTGCACACCGCCCCCCATCCAGTGGGCAGCGGTGGATAGGTTACAATCACTTTGTTACTACTTACAGTTAGCAAACTGGGGATATTTGGCTAAAATTTCTGGTACCAGATCATTTTGAATGAAATATTGACACATCGTTGGTACATTGGTTATAGAATTGTCTCTGAATTCACTATCACATAGTGACGGGAGGGGGGGGGGGGTGTGCGAATAATTTTGTTGACAGTTAACATTTGGTCAGGTCTACATCGGCAGATAATGAGAATTCCCAGAAATATTTGTAACTGGAGTCTAAGCCGAGCAGTAGTAACATCTAGAAGTCTGCTGATTTTATTGGATGAACCATAGATGTGTGGCTCCTCTTGCATAATAGTATTGAACGAAAGTTAATCTCCCCAAACACTTTCGCGTTTTGGGCGAGTTATCCCTCCACTCTCTCCATTTTTTGGGGGACATTCCCTGTTAGTGTGCGGAAATACTGAAAAGTGTACACTCATTTCAACTTTGTCACCTTAATTGTAACGTCAGACTGATCTCAGCATGACATGAATCACAGGCTGCTTGTTCACGAAATCTATTGTGTTCACATATTACATAAATAGATTTTTAAATTTTTACTTTTATATTCTGTTGGATATAGTCTATATATTTTGAGCTATTACATATATTTTATTGTATTACTCATTCTTAATTAAATAAATATAATATTTTAATTATCTTTTTGTACCCTATTTATTTGTAATTTACACGTCCATATATAGGATGTCCATTTCTTTCTCAGATATGTCTTCTTTCTTTCTTTCTCTCCCTTTCTATTTCAGATATGAATTAAAAAATTATTATACCCTAAACGTTTTAATGTAGGTAATTAAAAGATTATAAAAAAGTTTTTAGAA
This sequence comes from Procambarus clarkii, assembly GCF_040958095.1. Lineage (NCBI taxonomy): Eukaryota > Metazoa > Arthropoda > Malacostraca > Decapoda > Cambaridae > Procambarus > Procambarus clarkii. The sequence continues at coordinate 14,015,051 of NC_091184.1, read as the reverse complement.
ATGTTAATTATTTACGTTCTAAGGTCGTATATAAAAGTTCTCAAAAAACATTTTCTAAACGTAATTATAAACGTGCTGAAAACAATGAAATGTGGTTTTTAGGACGTTTTAAAAACGTGAAAATGTTTGCTGGGAGGCCCCCACGTTATGTGACGGTAAAGCGATGGTGTTCGGCTGTTTCAAAAGCTAGGGGCAGGGCCTCGTCACATCACGAAAAAAAAGAGAAAAGTTGGTCCTTTTGTCTGTGGTAAGGTAATGGGAAGACACACAAAACACAAGTATATAAACAATGAAATTTTAATTACTCTAGAAAAACAAGACATGAATAAAGGTAATCACATAAAAATATGCAAGATAAGTCAACAAACAAAATAACATGAATAATCACTGGCAAATGAAAAGTTACGTTAAGACAAGTTACAGTGATAGCAAAATAAAATATAAGTGGTGCTGGAATACTGGCTTCGAGCTGCCACCTCCCTTAGTACACGAAAGCCAAGGCTTAGTCTACCAGCGAGAGATGTCAACTGCTTGGAGCACTGAGATATTCTGACGATACTGGCGCACTGCAGTCCAGACGTCGACTTGTGGTGGAGGCGGAGGGCAGGGGCGACGAGTCACCAGCCAATCAGCGACAGGCAGGCAGAGGATGAGCAGTTAGCTGGTTACTGCGGTGGTAGCAGGTGTCACTGTGTGCTGGGTACGATTTGCTCTCTGGGCAAAACGTTTGGCGATACTTGGTGGACGTATCTTGTATATAGTATCTTGTATTTTGACGTAATTATGTCGGGAAGAGCAGGCTCAATCTCTCTCTTGAAAGAGATTATTGTCACAATATATATATATATAGATATATATATATATATATATATATATATATATATATATATATATATATATATATATATATATATATATATATATATATATATATATAATAATAATAATAATAATAATAATAATAAAATAATATTTTATTTAGGTAAGGTACATACATACAATAAATTTTTACAAAGATTGGTTGACTTATAGGTAGAGCTAGTACATACAATGCCTAAAGCCACTATTACGCAAAGCGTTTCGGGCATGATAAACTTAAATGACAAGCTTAATACTAATTGAGCATAATGAGTAGATGAAAACAAGAAATGAAAACATAGATGAAAAAGCAGCACAAATACAAACATGTCGACAAACAGCGCTCTTTAAAGAAAAACAGACATTGGTTGACAATAGAAGGGTAAGGTAGGTTACAGGGAATTTATTAGGTATAGCTTCGTTTTTAACTTAAACTGGTTGAGAGAGGTACAGTCTTTAACATGGTCGGGAAGGTCATTCCACATTCTGGGTCCCTTGATTTGTAGAGCATTTCTAGTTTGATTAAGTCGTACTCTAGGAATATCAAAACTGTATTTATTTCTGGTGTGGTGCTCATGGGTTCTGTTACAACCTTCTATGAAGCTTTTGAGATCAGGATTGGCATTATAGTTTAGCGTTTTATATATGTATAATACACATGAGAGAATGTGCAGAGACTTAATGTCTAACATATTCAGAGATTTGAGTAGGGGTACCGAGTGATGTCTGGGGCCAGAGTTGGATATTGTCCTAATAGCAGCTTTGTGTTGAGTAATTAGAGGACGTAAGTGATTTTGGGTAGTAGAGCCCCAAGCACAAATACCATAGTTGAGATATGGATAGATAAGGGAGTAATAGAGAGTCACCAGGACAGGGCGTGGTACATAATATCTGATCTTAGAAAGAATGCCCACAGTTTTTGAAACTTTTTTTGATATATTTAGAATGTGTCCCTGGAAATTCAGCTTGTGGTCAATGAGAATGCCCAGGAATTTGCCATCTAATTTGTTACAAATTTGGGTATTGTTTATTTTGAGATTTATTTGATTAGAGGATTTATTGCCAAACAGAATATAGAAAGTTTTGTCAATGTTAAGGGTGAGTTTGTTGGCAGTTAGCCAAAGATGGACTTTATTAAGCTCAGTATTTACTGTGGCATTTAGAGCAAGGGGATCAGGACTGGAGTAAATGAAGGTTGTGTCGTCAGCAAATAGAATTGGTTTGAGGTGTTGGGAGGCATTTGGAAGGTCATTAATGTAGATGAGAAAGAGGAGAGGGCCAAGTATGCTGCCCTGAGGAACACCAATGTTGATGGGTAGGGTGGGAGAAATTGTATTATTCGCAGAAACATATTATTAAAAATTATTATTATTAAAAAATTATTATAAAAACATATTATTTTATTATTATTATTTTTTTTTTAATCAACACTGTTTGTCAACCTATTGTATTTGTGCTGCTTTTTCAGTCATGTTCCCCCTTTTTTTTATCTTTATTTGTATTTGTTTTCAACACTTTTTATTCTTTATTCTCAATTAGTATTAAGTTCTAGATATTAATGTTTTTCTTGCCCGAAACGCATTGCGTAATAGTGGCTTTAGGCATTGTATGTACTAGCTCTATCTATATATCAATCCATTAATGTAACATCACTTGTATGTATGTACCTTACCTGAATAAACATATTTATTTATTTATTTATATTGGAGCCTGTCAGTAAGGTAGGATTTGAGGTATTGTAGGGAGTGTCCTCTGACTCCATAATGATGTAATTTAAGAAGAAGGTTTTGGTGGTTGACAGTATTAAAAGCTTTATGCAGGTCCATAAATAAGTCCACAAATATATATGTCATACCTAGTAGCCAGAACACACTTCTCAGCCTACTATGCAAGGCCCGATTTGCTTAATAAGCCAAGTTTTCCTGAATTAATATATTTTCCCTATTTTTTTCTTTTGAAATGATAAAGCTACCCATTTCATTATATATAAGGTCAATTTTTTTTATTGGAGTTAAAATTAACATAGATATATGACCGAACCTAACCAACCCTACCTAACCTAACCTAACCTATCTTTATAGGTTAGGTTAGGTTAGGTAGCCGAAAAAGTTAGGTTGGGTTAGGTAGCCGAAAAAGTTAGGTTAGGTAGGTTAGGTCGTCGAAAAAACATTAATGCATGAAAACTTGGCTTATTAGACAAATCGGGCAATGCATAGTAGGCTGAGAAGTGCGTTCTGGCTACTAGGTACGACATATATATATATATATATATATATATATATATATATATATATATATATATATATATATATATATATATATATATATATATATATATATATATATATATATATATATATATATATATGTCGTACCTAGTAGCCAGAACGCACTTCTCAGCCTACTATGCAAGGCCCGATTTGCCTAATAAGCCAAGTTTTCCTGAATTAATTTATTTTCTCTAATTTTTTTCTTATAAAATAATAAAGCTACCAATTTCATTATGTATGAGGTCATTTTTTTTTTATTGGAGTTAAAATTAACGTAGATATATGACCGAACCTAACCAACCCTACCTAACCTAACCTAACCTATCTTTCTAGGTTAGGTTAGGTTAGGTAGCCGAAAACGTTAGGTTAGGTTAGGTTAGGTAGGTTAGGTAGTCGAAAAACAATTAATTCATGAAAACTTAGCTTATTAGGCAAATTGGGCCTTGCATAGTAGGCTGAGAAGTGCATTCTGGCTACTAGGTACGACATATATATATATATATATATATATATATATATATATATATATATGTCGTACCTAGTAGCCAGAACTCACTTCTCAGCCTACTATGCATGGCCCAATTTGCCTAATAAGCCAAGTTTTCATGAATTAATTGTTTTTCGGCTACCTAACCTAACCTAACCTAACTTTTTCGGCTACCTAACCTAACCTAACCTATAAAGATAGGTTAGGTAGGGTTGGTTAGGTTCGGTCATATATCTACGTTAATTTTAACTCCAATAAAAAAACTTGTCCTCATTCATAATAAAATGGGTAGCTTTATCATTTCATAAGAAAAAAATTAGAGAAAATATATTAATTCAGGAAAACTTGGCTTATTAGGCAAATTGGGCCTTGCATAGTAGGACAAAAAGTGCGTTCTGGCTACTAGGTACGACATATATATATATATATATGACAATGTCAGACCACGGAGGAAAAATGAAACAGGAAATTTCCTTAAGTACTTTCGTATATTAAATACATCTTCAGAAGGTCATTTTACAGATCGAGTGATGGGTATAAATAGGCAGGAAGGAGTGGTGAAGTAAGGTGAGGTACAATACTTGGACAACGCAGAAGGCCCATTGGCCCATCAGATGCACCCAATTGGCACATCCGATGTAGCACAATGGCCCATCTGATACAGCAGACATACAAGCATAATATATAGGTAATTATAACATAAAGAAGTAAATATATACAATAAATTAGTGAGACAAATGTTTTTCAATGATTCTACTTAAATCGCCCTTTAGCTGATCTATTAGAAATGGATCTAAGTTATATAGACCACTGCTAATATTCAAATTACTTTCTTTGGTGATCTGTATCAAAGCAGATTCAATTATGTTTCTGTTATAGGTGCTTTTACAATTTGTTATTGAAGAAGCACTCTCCCAATCAATTTGGTGAGCTTTTTCTGACAAATGCACAAACAAAGCATTAGACAATTGGCCATGTTTTACAGAGTATTTATGTTGCGATATTCTACATTTTAAATCTTTAGATGTTTGCCCGACATAGAACTTATTACATTCCTTACAAGGTATTTTATAAATGACGCAATTATCACTACGAGGGCTGTTCCTTACTAATAGCTTACCAACAGTGTTTTCGTAGCTAAACATTACATCTATATTAAAAAGTTTCAAGGCCTTGACAATATTCTCAAACCCAGAGAAATATGGTAAACATAACACATTCTTTGGGCGAATCCTTTCACTGCATACATTATTATAATATGTACGACGAGCTTTGTTACGACAAACTTCCAAAAAATGGCAATGGAATGGCAATGGGGAATCCTCTATCGCCATTGCTCTCAAACCTGTACATGGAATTCTTTGAAAAGAAATTCGTTTCAAAAATAACTCCTGGAATCATTCCTTGGTTTAGATATGTTGATGATATCTTGTGTATTTGGCCTTCAGATGTAAACACAGACGAATTTGTAGCCAAACTTAATGACCAAGTCACCTCCATAAAATTTACTATGGAGACTGAAATTGATAAATGTTTGCCATTCTTAGATGTGCTTATTCATAGGGAAAACTCTTCATTAAAGTTTAGTGTTTACAGAAAACCTACGAACAATTTATCTTATGTTCATTATTTTTCAGGGCATAAATACAATGTAAAAAAGTCAATTTTTTCTTCAATGTATCTAAGAGCTCTTCGAGTTGTGAGTCCAGAATTCTTAGATGAAGAATTTAAGAATATTGATTCGATTGGTCTTAAGCTTTGTTACCCACTGAATTTTTTGGAAGTTTGTCGTAACAAAGCTCGTCGTACATATTATAATAATGTATGCAGTGAAAGGATTCGCCCAAAGAATGTGTTATGTTTACCATATTTCTCTGGGTTTGAGAATATTGTCAAGGCCTTGAAACTTTTTAATATAGATGTAATGTTTAGCTACGAAAACACTGTTGGTAAGCTATTAGTAAGGAACAGCCCTCGTAGTGATAATTGCGTCATTTATAAAATACCTTGTAAGGAATGTAATAAGTTCTATGTCGGGCAAACATCTAAAGATTTAAAATGTAGAATATCGCAACATAAATACTCTGTAAAACATGGCCAATTGTCTAATGCTTTGTTTGTGCATTTGTCAGAAAAAGCTCACCAAATTGATTGGGAGAGTGCTTCTTCAATAACAAATTGTAAAAGCACCTATAACAGAAACATAATTGAATCTGCTTTGATACAGATCACCAAAGAAAGTAATTTGAATATTAGCAGTGGTCTATATAACTTAGATCCATTTCTAATAGATCAGCTAAAGGGCGATTTAAGTAGAATCATTGAAAAACATTTGTCTCACTAATTTATTGTATATATTTACTTCTTTATGTTATAATTACCTATATATTATGCTTGTATGTCTGCTGTATCAGATGGGCCATTGTGCTACATCGGATGTGCCAATTGGGTGCATCTGATGGGCCAATGGGCCTTCTGCGTTGTCCAAGTATTGTACCTCACCTTACTTCACCACTCCTTCCTGCCTATTTATACCCATCACTCGATCTGTAAAATGACCTTCTGAAGATGTATTTAATATACGAAAGTACTTAAGGAAATTTCCTGTTTCATTTTTCCTCCGTGGTTTGACATTGTCACATTCTTAATCACGTGTTTATTTTCGTGATATACACACACATATATATATATATATATATATATATATATATATATATATATATATATATATATATATATATATATATATATATATATATATATATATATATAATATTAGGATATTTTGGTAGCAGTCTTTCCTGTAGACATATATTATTAAATATGACCGAAAAAGTAAGATTAATAATTCTAACACGAATTTTCTCAATCTTTCGTACATTTCTTTTCACTGTTGGAGGTAAATCAAAAATCAATTCTCCAAAATTCATTTTTATTTCTAGTCTGACGCGAGACGAGCGCGTTTCGTAAAACTTATTACATTTTCAAAGACTTTAGTTTACAAATACACAACTGAATAGAACTTACGCATCTCCGATTTTATATCTACACTTGAGTGAGGTGGATGGGGTGAGGTGGCATTAATAGGGTATTAATTTCATCAACACAAGACAGAACAAGAGGTGGCATTAATAGGGTATTAATTTCATCAACACAAGACAGAACACGAAACAATGGGTATTGAATAGAAGTGTTTGTAGAAAGCCTATTGGTTCATATTTCTTGATGCTTCTATATTGGAGCGGAGTCTTGAGGTGGGTAGAATATAGTTGTGCATTAATTGGCTGTTGATTGCTGGTGTTGACTTCTTGATGTGTAGTGCCTCGCAAACGTCAAGCCGCCTGCTATCGCTGTATCTATCGATGATTTCTGTGTTGTTTACTAGGATTTCTCTGGCGATGGTTTGGTTGTGGGAAGAGATTATATGTTCCTTAATGGAGCCCTGTTGCTTATGCATCGTTAAACGCCTAGAAAGAGATGTTGTTGTCTTGCCTATATACTGGGTTTTTTGGAGCTTACAGTCCCCAAGAGGGCATTTGAAGGCATAGACGACGTTAGTCTCTTTTAAAGCGTTCTGTTTTGTGTCTGGAGAGTTTCTCATGAGTAGGCTCGCCGTTTTTCTGGTTTTATAGTAAATCGTCAGTTGTATCCTATGATTTTTGTCTGTAGGGATAACGTTTCTATTAACAATATCTTTCAGGACCCTTTCCTCCGTTTTATGAGCTGTGGAAAAGAAGTTCCTGTAAAATAGTCTAATAGGGGGTATAGGTGTTGTGTTAGTTGTCTCTTCAGAGGTTGCATGGCGTTTCACTTTCCTTCTTATGATGTCTTCGACGAAACCATTGGAGAAGCCGTTGTTGACTAGGACCTGCCTTACCCTACAGAGTTCTTCGTCGACTTGCTTCCATTCTGAGCTGTGGCTGAGAGCACGGTCGACATATGCGTTAACAACACTCCTCTTGTACCTGTCTGGGCAGTCGCTGTTGGCATTTAGGCACATTCCTATGTTCGTTTCCTTAGTGTAGACTGCAGTGTGGAAACCTCCGCTCTTTTCCATGACTGTTACATCTAGAAAGGGCAGCTTCCCATCCTTTTCCATCTTGTAATGCCCGAATGATGATGCTCATTGCTCGTTGATGCCCGAAACGCTTTGCGTAATAGTGGCTTTAGGCATTGTATGTACTAGCTCTACCTATAAGTCAAACAATCCTTGTAAATATTTATTGTATGTATGTACCTTACCTAAATAAAATTGTATTGTAAATTGTATTGTATTGTAAGTGAAACGCAACACGGAACTCTGCTCAAATGCCTCCTTCAGCTCCTGCAGATGTCTGACATCAGGTACCTGTGTAAAAATGTCGTCAACATACCTGCAGTATATGGCCGGTTTCAAGTTCATGTCGACTAAGACTTTTTGCTCGATGGTACCCATGTAGAAGTTTGCAAACAGGACACCTAGGGGAGAACCCATGGCGACCCCATCTACTTGCTTATACATGTGCCCATCCGGGCTCAAGAAGGGTGCCTCTTTAGTACAAGCTTGGAGGAGTTTCCTCAGAATATTTTCTGGTATGTCAAGAGGAGTACAGGCTGGATCACGATACACTCTGTCGGCTATCATCCCGATTGTCTCGTCCACAGGTACGTTGGTAAACAGCGATTCTACGTCCAACGAGGCTCTTATCCCTGTGGCCCGTGTGCCCCGCAGTAAGTCAACAAATTCCTTTGGAGACTTCAGGCTGCAGGCGCAAGGAACATAAGGAGTCAGCAGGCCGTTGAGTCGCTTCGCCAGTCTGTACGTGGGTGTGGGTATCTGGCTAATGATTGGCCGAAGTGGGTTTCCAGGCTTGTGTGTCTTGACATTTCCATACGCATATCCAGGTTTATATTCCCCAATGATCTTTGGCAGGTGGAGTCCAGATTGCTTGGCGTTCACAGTTTCGATCAGTTTGTTGACCTTTGCTTTTAATTCGGCTGTAGTGTCCTTCGTTACCCTTTGGAACTTAGTTTGGTCAGAGAGTATGAGGTTCATTTTCGCCAGATATACTAGTCTTGCTGCACACCCACCCAACTGGGTGGCAGCTTTACAGTCATGTGCATGCATTACCTACAGTAAGCAAATTTTGGATACTTCGCTAAAATTTCGGGAAGCACATCATTATGAATGAAGTACTTACACATTTCTTGGACACTATTAATGGTGTTTTTCTGACCAGGGGGAGAAAGATACTGGCAGTATGGGGCGTTAAAGTTTATTGAAGATTAAATTCTGCAGAACATGTAAATATATAAAGTTCAAATATATAAAGTAAGTAATTATATAAAGTTTATATTAAACACGGTTTATATTATAGACTTATAACAAAGTTGATATTATATTAAACTTAATATTGAACATGTTGAACGTTCATGAATTATTTACTTTATATATTTTAATATAAACGTTATATATTTACTTAATTTATATATTTGAAACTTTATATATTTACATGTTCAATATTAAGTTTAATATAATATAAACTTTGTTATAAGTCTATAATATAAACCGTGTTTAATATAAACTTTATATAATTACTTACTTTATATATTTGAACTTTATATATTTACATGTTCTGCAGAATTTAATCTTCAATAAATTTAAAGCCCCATACTGCCAGTATCTTTCTCCCCCTGATCAGAAAATGGTCACTGCTTGATCGCAAGCGGGGATATTTCTGATGGGGGAGAGAGAAACATTTGCGCAGCGCGTCCCGCGGCGTTGCGCGGGCAGTCTGGGGCCGTATAAATACGGGCGCACAGAGGGGCTCTGCCTTCACTCCGCCTGCCCCCGCCGCTGCCCTCGCAAACTACTATGCAAGGCCCGATTTGCCTAATAAGAAAAGTTTTCATGAATTGTTTTTCGACTACCTAACCTAACCTAACCTAACTTTTTCTGCTACCTAACCTAACCTAACCTATAAAGATAGGTTAGGTTAGGTTTGGTCATATATCTACATTAATTTTAACTCCAATAAAAAAAATGATCTCATATATAATGAAATGGGTAGCTTTATCATTTCATAAGAAAAAAAAATAGAGAAAATATATTAATTCAGGAAAACTTGGCTTATTAGGCAAATCGGGCCTTGCATAGTAGGCTGAGAAGTGCGTTCTGGCTACTAGGTACGACATATATATATATATATATATATATATATATATATATATATATATATATATATATATATATATATATATATATATATATATATACCAAAATAGGGGTGGTAGGAGAAGAAAATATCAAAATGTTCAGTGAGGATCCACAAGGTCTTCTCTGAGTACTCTTTATTTTCTTCTCCGAGGCTATGGGTTCCTACACTTGCACCAGAGGTGGTACGTACCCCTTCTATATATATATATATATATATATATATATATATATATATATATATATATATATATATATATATATATATATATATATATTAAATATGACCGAAAAAGTAAGATTAATAATTCTAACACGAATTTTCTCAATCTTTCGTACATTTCTTTTCACTGTTGGAGGTAAATCAAAAATCAATTCTCCAAAATTCATTTTTATTTCTAGTCTGACGCGACATGTGCGAGCGCGTTTCGTAAAACTTATTACATTTTCAAAGACTTTAGTTTACAAATACACAACTGAATAGAACTTACGCATCTCCGATTTTATATCTACATTTGAGTGAGGTGGATGGGGTGAGGTGGCATTAATAGGGTATTAATTTCATCAACACAAGACAGAACAAGGGGTGGCATTAATAGGGTATTAATTTCATCAACACAAGACAGAACACGAAACAATGGGTATACAATAAGTTACATAAATAAGCATACAATAAGTTTCGTAAAACTTATTACATTTTCAAAGACTTTAGTTCACAAATACACAACTGATTAGAACTTACAATAAGTTTACAACTGATTAGAACTTACGTATCTCCGATTTTATATCTACATTTGAGTGAGGTGGGAGGGGTGATGTGGCATTAACACAAGACAGAACAAGAGGGGATATTAATAGGGTATTAAAAGTATCAACACAAGACAGAACACAAACAATGGGTATTGAATAGAAGTGTTTGTAGAAAGCCTATTGGTCCATATTTCTTGATGCTTCTATATTGGAGTGGAGTCTTGAGGTGGGTAGAATATAGTTGTGCAATAATTGGCTGTTGATTGCTGGTGTTGACTTCTTGATGTGTAGTGCCTCGCAAACGTCAAGCCGCCTGCTATCGCTGTATCTATCGATGATTTCTGTGTTGTTTACTAGGATTTCTCTGGCGATGGTTTGGTTGTGGGAAGAGATTATATGTTCCTTAATGGAGCCCTGTTGCTTATGCATCGTTAAACGCCTAGAAAGAGGTGTTGTTGTCTTGCCTATATACTGGGTTTTTTGGAGCTTACAGTCCCCAAGTGGGCATTTGAAGGCATAGACGACGTTAGTCTCTTTTAAAGCGTTCTGTTTTGTGTCTGGAGAGTTTCTCATGAGAAGGCTGGCCGTTTTTCTGGTTTTATAGTAAATCGTCAGTTGTATCCTCTGATTTTTGTCTGTAGGGATAACGTTTCTATTAACAATATCTTTCAGGACCCTTTCCTCCGTTTTATGAGCTGTGGAAAAGAAGTTCCTGTAAAATAGTCTAATAGGGGGTATAGGTGTTGTGTTAGTTGTCTCTTCAGAGGTTGCATGGCTTTTCACTTTCCTTCTTATGATGTCTTCGATGAAACCATTGGAGAAGCCGTTATTGACTAGGACCTGCCTTACCCTACAGAGTTCTTCGTCGACTTGCTTCCATTCTGAGCTGTGGCTGAGAGCACGGTCGACATATGCGTTAACAACACTCCTCTTGTACCTGTCAGGGTAGTCGCTGTTGGCATTTAGGCACATTCCTATGTTTGTTTCCTTAGTGTAGACTGCAGTGTGGAAACCTCCGCCCATTTCCATGACTGTTACATCTAGAAAGGGCAGCTTCCCATCCTTTTCCATCTCGTAAGTGAAACGCAGCACGGAACTCTGCTCAAATGCCTCCTTCAGCTCCTGCAGATGTCTGACATCAGGTACCTGTGTAAAAATGTCGTCAACATACCTGCAGTATATGGCCGGTTTCAAGTTCATGTCGACTAAGACTTTTTGCTCGATGGTACCCATGTAGAAGTTTGCAAACAGGACACCTAGGGGAGAACCCATGGCGACCCCATCTACTTGCTTATACATGTGCCCATCCGGGCTCAAGAAGGGTGCCTCTTTAGTACAAGCTTGGAGTAGTTTCCTCAGAATATTCCTCCTCAGAATATTTCTGGCATGTCAATATCCTCTTGACATGCCAGAAAATATTCTGAGGAAACTACTCCAAGCTTGTACTAAAGAGGCACCCTTCTTGAGCCCGGATGGGCACATGTATAAGCAAGTAGATGGGGTCGCCATGGGTTCTCCCCTAGGTGTCCTGTTTGCAAACTTCTACATGGGTACCATCGAGCAAAAAGTCTTAGTCGACATGAACTTGAAACCGGCCATATACTGCAGGTATGTTGACGACATTTTTACACAGGTACCTGATGTCAGACATCTGCAGGAGCTGAAGGAGGCATTTGAGCAGAGTTCCGTGCTGCGTTTCACTTACGAGATGGAAAAGGATGGGAAGCTGCCCTTTCTAGATGTAACAGTCATGGAAAAGGGCGGAGGTTTCCACACTGCAGTCTACACTAAGGAAACAAACATAGGAATGTGCCTAAATGCCAACAGCGACTGCCCTGACAGGTACAAGAGGAGTGTTGTTAACGCATATGTCGACCGTGCTCTCAGCCACAGCTCAGAATGGAAGCAAGTCGACGAAGAACTCTGTAGGGTAAGGCAGGTCCTAGTCAATAACGGCTTCTCCAATGGTTTCATCGAAGACATCATAAGAAGGAAAGTGAAAAGCCATGCAACCTCTGAAGAGACAACTAACACAACACCTATACCCCCTATTAGACTATTTTACAGGAACTTCTTTTCCACAGCTCATAAAACGGAGGAAAGGGTTCTGAAAGATATTGTTAATAGAAACGTTATCCCTACAGACAAAAATCAGAGGATACAACTGACGATTTACTATAAAACCAGAAAAACGGCCAGCCTTCTCATGAGAAACTCTCCAGACACAAAACAGAACGCTTTAAAAGAGACTAACGTCGTCTATGCCTTCAAATGCCCACTTGGGGACTGTAAGCTCCAAAAAACCCAGTATATAGGCAAGACAACAACATCTCTTTCTAGGCGTTTAACGATGCATAAGCAACAGGGCTCCATTAAGGAACATATAATCTCTTCCCACAACCAAACCATCGCCAGAGAAATCCTAGTAAACAACACAGAAATCATCGATAGATACAGCGATAGCAGGCGGCTTGACGTTTGCGAGGCACTACACATCAAGAAGTCAACACCAGCAATCAACAGCCAATTATTGCACAACTATATTCTACCCACCTCAAGACTCCGCTCCAATATAGAAGCATCAAGAAATATGGACCAATAGGCTTTCTACAAACACTTCTATTCAATACCCATTGTTTGTGTTCTGTCTTGTGTTGATACTTTTAATACCCTATTAATATCCCCTCTTGTTCTGTCTTGTGTTAATGCCACATCACCCCTCCCACCTCACTCAAATGTAGATATAAAATCGGAGATACGTAAGTTCTAATCAGTTGTGTATTTGTGAACTAAAGTCTTTGAAAATGTAATAAATTTTACGAAACGCGCCCGTGTCGCGTCAGACTAGAAATAAAAATGAATTTTGGAGAATTGATTTTTGATTTACCTCCAACAGTGATATTTAATAATATATGTCTACAGGAAAGACTGCTACCAAAATATACTAATATATATATATATATATATATATATATATATATATATATATATATATATATATATATATATATATATATATATATATATATATATATATATATATATATATATATATATATATATATATATATATATACATATACATATACAAAGCCAGTGCGTACAATTCAATTTCTTTCTTTATTATGCACCCCATACCCATCCCGTTAGCGGTGGTGTAAAGAATTACAGAGGCACATAATTGATTCAGGAACTGAACTCTCTAGTTCCTTTAGCTAAGCAAATAACAATTTTGACGCTAGTTGCGAAATTATTAATGTTGTATACACATGTACACACTCTCATACATACATGGAAATTCCGGGCTGTGACGGGTTCAGAGACTACATAACAGGAACTATAATAACAATGGGTGGACCTAAGATAATAGTGGCAGTCATTTTCAACCCTCCCCTAAATGACAGAAGACCTAGACAGGAGTTTGATAGGAACAACATGGCAACCATTAATATAATAGAGAGAGCAGCTTCAGTTGCCTGCAGGAATGGCTCAAGACTCTTAATCATGGGCGATTTCAACCATGGAAAGATAGACTGGGAGAATGGGGACCCACATGGTGGTGCAGATACGTGGAGAGCTAAACTCTTGGAAGTGGAAACAAGGAATTTTCTGAGCCAGCATGTCAAGGAACCCACAAGAGTGAGAGGCAATGATGAACCAGCTAGACTCGACTTGATATTCACCCTGAATGAGTCAGAAATAAGGGAAGTCAAAGTTGAAGCCCCCATAGGAATGAGTGACCACAGTGTACTGACCTTTGAGTACTTGGTGGAGGTAGGAATAACCTATCCAAGGATGAGATCGGAGGGAAAAAGACTGAATTACCGAAGAGGAAAATATGACGAGATGAGGAACTTCCTCAGGGGAATACCATGGGAAACAGAACTTAGAGACAAGAATGTGCAGGTCATGATGGATTTTGTCACCCAGAAGTGCCAGGAAGCTGCAGACAGGTTTATCCCTGTCCAAAAATCAAATCAAATCAAATCAAATCAAATCAAATGTTTATTTAGGTAAGGTACATACATACAAGAGATTTTACAAAGAGTGATGGATTTATAGATAGGGCTAGTACATACAATGCCTAAAGCTACTATTACGCAAAGCGTTTCGGGCATGAAAAACTTAAATGACTAAAGCTTAATACTAATTGAGCATAAAGAATAAAATGAAAACATGGAATGAAAACATAGCTGAAAAAGCAGCACAAATACAATTCGGTCGACAAACAGCGTCATTAAAAAAAAAAAACAGACATTGGTTGACAATAGAGGGGTAAGGTAGGTTACAGGGAATTTATTAGGTAGTGCTTCGTTTTTATCTTAAACTGGTTGAGAGAGGTACTGTCTTTAACATGGTTGGGAAGATCATTCCACATTCTGGGTCCCTTGATTTGAAGAGCATTTCTAGTTTGATTAAGTCGTACTCTAGGAATATCAAAACTGCATTTATTTCTGGTGTGGTGCTCATGGGTTCTGTTACAACCTTCTATGAAGCTTTTGAGGTCAGGATTGGCATTATAGTTCAGCGTTTTATATACGTATAATCTTATTTTTTCGTATCTTATTTAAACTACGTGAAATCTGCAAAAGATCCCTTGCTATTAAACATTGTTTTGTGCGCGATGGTAAAATAATAGCTAGGAAGACTGACTCTGGAAAGACTTATGTCATAACCACTGAGGCACACCTCACTTCTTTCCTGGATGACTGTGAGATAACAGCTGAATAACCAGAACATAATTTGTAGTCTCACATACAACCAAAGTGTACTTAAGCTCTGCCTTTCCTTTCCAAAGGTTTTTTAATTTTATTTTTTGTTTGTCATCTTTGTTGTTGAAATTGCTTGTTTTTTACTCTTAATTATTTGTTCTTAGTTAATTCCCTTGTCACTAAACCTCGGGCTTTTTATTACCCTGTTACTTAAAGTAACTTGGTATTTGTTTCTTGTAATCATTTATTGGAATTAATTAACAGTATAATTGTTTATATAAGCATCTACCTCAGTATCATAGTAAAATCTTGCACATGAATATACACTCACCCTGTTTATTTTTACACTTAGATTTATATTAGAGTAAATTTCTAGATTTACTTAGATTTACATGTCATCTTTTTTTTCTCGGAATTATCTATTTGAGCTCACTTTGTTTTCTTAGGTTCATACTAATTATAGGATTTTAATTAACCATTACTAAGCTAATTATCTTCAAGATCATTTTACTTTATGATCATTATTTTTCTTATTATTTTTTATTTTACATTTATATTGTCAATCTCTACTGATTTTTTGTTTTTTTATTTTATCTAACTTCTGTGTCCTTTCTGGCTATCTATTGGATCTTTATTTTACTTCTAATTAGTTACTATTTTATTGTATTTGCTTTTATTCTTGTGTTTTGCTATATCGTGTATCTTGTATCGTGATCCTTCTGCATCTCTATGCACAGTGATATTGATCCTGATCAAAATCTTCTGTCTCATATCTACACCAATCAGCACATTGATCATCATTATTGCAAGTATTTCACAGCACACCAGGCTAAAAACAAACTCCAAAATAGCACCTGTCTATCAGTTTATAACCAAAATGTTAGATCACTTGGTAAACATTTTGACGATTTAAATGCATTACTCACAGCACTAGGTACTAACCTATCGATCATTATTTTAACAGAAACTTGGCTAAATAAAGACTATACCCAACTCTACAACTTAGCTGGTTATAAAGCCATTCATAACTGTAGGCCTAATAAAAAAGGTGGCGGCACAGCTATATATTACCGTGGTACATAAATAAATAAATAAATAAATATGTTTATTCAGGTAAGGTACATACATACAAGTGATGTTACATTAATGGATTGATATATAGATAGAGCTAGTACATACAATGCCTAAAGCCACTATTACGCAATGCGTTTCGGGCAAGAAAAACATTAATATCTAGAACTTAATACTAATTGAGCATAAAGAATAAAAAGTGTTGAGAACAAATACAAATAAAGATAAAAAAAAGGGGAACATGACTGAAAAAGCAGCACAAATACAATAGGTTGAGAAACAGTGTTGATTAAAAAAAAAATAACAGACATGGGTTGACAATAGAGGGGTGAGGTAGGTTACAGGGAATTTATTAGGTAGTGTTTAGTTTTTATCTTAAACTGGTTGAGAGAGGTACAGTCTAACATGGTTGGGAAGGTCATTCCACATTCTGGGTCCCTTGATTTGTAGAGCATTTCTAGTTTGATTAAGACGTACTCTTGGAATATCAAAACTGTATTTATTTCTGGTGTGGTGCTCATGGGTTTTGTTACAACCTTCAATGAAGCTTTTGAGGTCAGGATTGGCATTACAGTTCAGCGTTTTATATATGTATAATACACAAGAGAGAATGTGCAGTGACTTAATATCTAACATATTCCGAGACTTGAGTAGGGGTACCGAGTGATGTCTGGGGCCTGAGTTGGATATTGTCCTAATAGCAGCTTTGTGTTGAGTAATTAGAGGACGTAAATGATTTTGGGTAGTAGAACCCCAAGCACAAATACCATAGTTGAGGTATGGATAGATGAGGGAGTAATAGAGAGTAACCAGGGCAGAGCGGGGTACAAAATATCTGATCTTAGAAAGAATGCCAACAGTTTTTGAAACTTTTTTTGATATATTTAGAATGTGTCCCTGGAAATTCAGCTTGTGATCAATGAGAACGCCAAGGAATTTTTCATCTAATTTGTGACAAATTTGGGTATTGTTTATTTTGAGATTTATTTGATTAGAGGATTTATTGCCAAACAGATTATAGAAAGTTTTGTCAATGTTAAGGGTGAGTTTGTTGGCAGTTAGCCAAAGATGGGCTTTATTTAGCTCAGTATTTACTGAGGCATTTAGAGCAAGGGGGTCAGGACTGGAGTAAATGAAGGTTGTGTCGTCAGCAAATAGAATAGGTTTGAGGTGTTGGGAGGCATTTGGAAGGTCATTAATGAAGATGAGAAAGAGGAGAGGGCCAAGTAGGGCCTGGAGGAACACCAATGTTGATGGGTAGGGTGGGAGAAATTGAATTGTTCACAGAAACATACTGGAGCCTGTCAGTAAGGTAAGATCTGAGGTACTGCAGGGAGTGACCTCTGACTCCATAATGATGTAATTTAAGAAGAAGGTTTTGGTGGTCGACAGTGTCAAAAGCCTTACGCAGGTCCACAAATAACCCAACAGGGAACTCATTTTTATCAAGAGCTGCATGAATTAAGTTAATCATACTAATAAGTGCATCGTTAGTGCTTTTTTTGGGTCTGAAGCCATATTGGCAAGAGCTAAGTATATTGTGCTTGGCTAGATAAGAGTAAATTAAGCTGCTTGTAGATTAGTTTTTCAAAAAATTTTGATAGACAAGTATTTTGACAAATAGACAAAATTTTGATAGACAAGTATTGACCCAGAACTAAACCTCCATCCACTATCTATGACAATCATCACTTTAATGATCAAAATTGCAGATATTTTACAGCACATGATGTAAACAATGTATTAACAGATAATCACAATATCTCTGTAATCAACTTGAACGTTAGATCCCTAGGTAAACACTTCGATGATGTTAGTGCCTTGATTGAAACTATTGACAACAAATTCTCTTTTATTATACTTACTGAAACATGGTTGAAAGAGGATACTACTCAACTCTTTAACATGCCTAACTACTCGGCAATTCACAACTGTCGTCAAATTCAGAGAGGTGGTGGTACTGCTCTTTACTACCACCAAGAACTGACATGCTTAAAAGTAATAAAAACTAGAGACTGCTGTGGGGAGTATATCTTCGCCAGTTTCAGAGTCAAGGGTGCCGAGTCTGTCCTGTCTGTGGGTGCAGTCTATAGAATTTCTAACACTGATGTGTCTGAATTCAACTCAAACCTTAGAAATCTAATACTAGATAACAGACTGAACAAAAACCATTTAATTATTGCAGGGGACTTTAATATACGAGGTCCCTTGATTTGTAAAGCATTTCTAGTTTGACTAAGTCGTACTCTTGGAATATCAAATAGGTATTTGTTTCTGGTGTGTTGCTCATGGGATCTGTGCTCATGGTTTCTGGTGTGGTGCTCATGTGCACTTAGGATACCTATCCCGCACTAGGTGACAAAGGGGTTAATTATGTTGACTCATTGAGAGTGATAATAAGGTGAGACAAACCACATTGGGTGAGGAAAGTGTTGAGGTTATCCTCATTAGCAATTGTAAACATTTTACCTACTGAAGTCTTTCTCGCTTTAATCACGCCATCTCTAACGAAGCACTGATGAATCGCAGCTGGGTTTTGATGACGGATTTGACGCAGGCGGTGGAGGAGTTTCTGTCTTTTTCTAGTCAAGCACTCGTTGATGTAGATTCCCTGTCGTTGGGATGCAGCTGTCCGGACAAGATACGATTTCATGAACTGGGAAGCCAGCTTCAGGCGAATTTTCCGCTGGTTTTGTCCTGATGGATTCTTTTTGCCTACTCTGTAGGCAGCAATAATGTCTGTTTTGTTTAGAGTGACCTGCAATTCTTTTTTTAAGAGATCCTGAACAATTTTAATACTCTTTTCACCTTCGCTTTCCACTAGAATAGCTTAGGACGACACAACTACAGAGTCAAGCAGCTTTTGCTGATCTTCCTGCCTGCAGAAAGAATTCCTGCCTTCAGAGAAAAAGTTTAGAGGTTAGTGAGGGAGAATTAAGGGGTCTTGTTGCTCATATTAAGTCTTGGTATGATACTTATAAGCCAGTTCCGACAGTATCATTTTATGAAGATCTAATTAAGGAGGTAGATGTATTTAATGCAATATTGAACCGGAAAACAGCTAGTATAAAAAAGCATCCCCCCCAGAAAAGAAAATTATACACATGACAAGATGCTTAAGGGGTGGACATTAACAATGAAGAGAGCTCACAGGTATTGGAATAGGATTGCTAGGACTGAGGAAGGGAAGAATGCTTTACTGGCAGTTGCTAGGCTGTGTGGGGAGAAGAGAAAGGAAATTAGGAGCAAGTATTGGCAGGAAATTGCAGAGAAAGTTGGGAGTAACAGAAACTTGAAGGAAATCTGGCAAGACGTAAATAAAGTACGGAGTAAAAAGCATAATTTTCTTGCATATCCTGACCCGCAAGGAATTGCAAATGGTCTCGTAAATAAATGGGCGGAAGCTGCCAAACTTAGTTCATTACCCGCTGTAACGAGAGAGTCATTAGATTCTTGGAAAGATCTAAGAAAGGATTTTATACTTATAGCAGGTAACAGTGGTGATGACACTTGCACAGGTATTACCAGAGAAGAACTAATAACGGCGATTAAAGTTGGGAAATCTACCGCACCTGGGGAGGATGGAGTAACTTATGAAATACTTAATGAACTTGCCACTATGACGAAAAGCCCACTTTTAGACCTCTTTAATATTAGTTATAAAGAGGGCAATAATCCCAGTAAATGAAAAAAAGCTATGATCATCCCTATCCCTAAAGCCAATGGAGAGTACAGACCTGTGTCCTTAACCTCGTGTTTTTGTAAAATGATGGAGAGAATCATTTTAAATAGACTTTTATATATAATAGGTGATCAGCTGTCTAGTAATTTGTTCGGGTTCCTCAGAGGAAAAAGTACCTCTGATTGTATTATTAAATGTCTAGCTAATGGAAATGATTATTATAGAATTTTCATTGATTTACAAGGAGCTTTTGATAAAGCCAACAAAGAGGTTATTTTATATGAATTAGCTGGTCTTGGTGTTAAAGGGAAATTATTGCGCTGGTTAGGGGATAATCTTTACGAAAGGAAGGCTCAGGTGTGGTATCACGGTTGTATGTCAGGTGTGAGGTCTTTTGAACTCGGCACACCTCAGAGAGGAGTGTTGAGTCCCACCCTGTTTAATGTACTAATGAATAAGATAGCATCTGAGAGATACTCAAATGGGGTAACTCCGATCATATATGCCGATGATATTTTGTTTCAGGGCAAAGATATTTCAAAGGTTCAAACAGTGTTGGACAATTTCGGAAACCTGTGTCACCATATGGGATTGGTGGTTAATGAAAACAAAACTAAGTTTGAATGTAGAAGTCGGAGCCCCATTGTTTTGAAAATAAACGATAAAAATATAGAGAGATTTAATATATATAAATATTTAGGCATATATGTTGGATATACCCATGAGAGGTTGGAAGCTGAGATGAACAGACTGTTGGGTCAATGTCGGAAGAGATTACAACCTCTGAAGGCTTTGGCATGCTGTGGAAAGGGAGTGGGAGTCCCTGTGCTACGAATGATGTACTTGAGTACTGTAAGATCTCTTATTGATTATGCTGCACCTGTCATTTCTTGTTTTGGTAAAGGTAGGATGGGCAAGTTGGAGAAGGTACAAAATGAAGCAATGAGAATTATCTTAGGATGCCCAAGAAATGCTATGATTGAGATAATGAGGATGGAGTTGAATCTGCAGAGTATTGGGGATAGAATTTCAGAGATAAATGTAGCCTCTGCCAATAGATTAATGAGAGGTGGGGGAGCTAATGAATTAATCCTCTCGGTTCAAAAGGTGGGAAGTAGTGAACAGTGTATGATGAAGAAGAGAGTATATATGAATAAATTATGTTATAATGTTATAAAGTATGATGTTATTACAGAGTGTATTGCTGTGCCCAAGAGAAAATTTACACCACCATGGGAGGATTGTAATGTAGATGTAGTAATTACTCCCTTGCATAAGAAAAAAAAGTATGTATGAAATAGGAGAGCTGAGGGGTACATATGATTGTATAATTAGAAAACTGCCTGCGGAAAACACTCTACATGTATATTGTGATGGGTCAGTAGCTAGGGATGGGAAGGCAGGATGTGGAGTCTTGATCAGGGAGTACACTGACATCGGCACTGTAGATACTGTTATTGGACCCGCTTAACTGACAATGTCTCTTCAACGCAGGCTGAACTCCAAGGAGTATTAGCAGGATTACAGGAAGTAGTCAAATGTGGTAAAAATGCTTGCTTCTTTATTGACAGCAGAGGAGCGTTAGAGTCTTTAAATAGCAGACGCCCAGTATATCAGAATATTGTGATAGAGTGTAGAGAGAATGTTAAGAGACTAGAAAAAACTGGGTATAAAGTAAGATTCATGTGGATCCCTTCACATGTGGGAATACTGTTGAATGAGGTAGTTGATGACATAGCGAAGAGAGCCACTGAAAAAACTCTTGTTGATGTTGTATGTCAGTTAACCTTGAAACAAATAAAAACAAGACTCAAGGTGATTCAGGAGGGTGAAGAAATGATAAAGAGAATGGCAATGGTGGACAGTAGTAACACACTTAAGAATTATTCAATAATAAATACAAATTCGTCCTTCACTTATGGTAAAGGAAAGTCTACTTGGAAGGATTCAATTTACATGAGATTACGATTAGGATACAAATATATCTGGCAATACGGTGTTGATGTCAGTGAAAAAGATAAGGAGTGTAAATTATGTAATATGCCGTACGCCCACACCTTAGAACATTATGTATTAGAGTGTCACCTTATTGAAAAATATAGAAATAAGGAAATAAATAGTGTACCGCATCAAATTGTTTGGATGTGTGATAATGGTATAATAGACAGTATACTTAGGAGCTACAAGAATTTTGCCCCAAGAATGTAACAATTATATGCTGTACTTGCTGTATGCAATGTTAAATGGGATTCTTGTACTGTTATATGTCTATTTGTAATCACTGAATTTGTGCGCCCCTTGAGGGACTTGAAGTAGAGGGGGGTAGAAATAGCCTAAGCTACTCTATCCCTTTGAGATGTATTTATTGCTTATCTCAATAAACATACTTGAACTTAGACGCACAACGATGTCTCGTGACGGAGGTAGCTGCAGAAAGGCGTTGAGGTGGGTGGCGTGTTGACAGAACAAGTGGCTCCCAATCTTCAGTCACCATGGTTCACTTCATCTCAGGCGGGTCTTGATGACACCAGACTACTAGACCGTAAACACCATGCGTGTATACCCTCGTACAGTTAACCTCGGGCCGAGGGAGGCTGTGGCCCGCTTTTATGGCGAGTAGACTGTACTCTGTAGGGAGCCCGTGTCGTTCATCTAGTGTCCGCCTCGTTCCGCTTGCGTTACAATAGACGACGTAACCATGGATCCAACGACGAGAATAATTAGTACTGCTACATGCTGGCTCCCTCTTCGATTTTTCCACAATTACTTCCGGTCTGCTTGCAGTCTTGACGACGCAGCTGGTGGGTGGTGAGGACGTCGAGACAACCACCCACGATGGTGTAAAACGTTGACATCTGGTGACTGCATCCTCGTAGACAGCATACTGCATACTGAGCCAAGACAACCTCGTTAGTGACGTGAGGTGTCGGCTGGGTGACTGGTGTATTGTCACTAACCCTAAATAACCATGTGATTAGTTACTGGGTCTGGTCGGGGAGGACTTTGTGTAACGTGTCTCCCCCTTGATCTTCTCAGATAGGGTTCACGTGTGGCTGAGACAACTGGGCAGGTGTACAAATCAGACCTAGGAAAAGACAGACAAGAACATGGCGGAAGCATGGATATAACTCTGGGTTTGTTGGAAGCTGGAAACCCCAGAGCAAGGTAAAGTCTGCTATCTGAGTTAAGTACAGTTAAGAAATCCACATCATTATTGCCTCTACAGGAAAATCTAATGAATTCTAAATTATACTAACTAAGGGAGTTACTTTAACCTTTACTATACAGTGCGAGATCTTGTTACCATGGGGTGACGAGAGTGCACTTGACTACTGACGAGAGATGACAGAGGGTCATTCTCCCCATCTGACTCGTAACTTGAGTCCTTAGTCAGCTCTGATGGGTCAGGAATTAGACTTGCTGAAGGCAATTCCAGTTCCTCCCTAGCATGGTAAATCTTCAACTTATTAATGTGGACAGTTCTTTCCACCTGATCCTCAAATACTCCCATTATGACAACATTGACAGGGTCGTCTTTCTTGATCACTCTGTACGGCCCCCGCCATCTAGGAGATAGTTTCCTACTCTGATTGGTGGGAGCAGCTTCATTGATTCTCAAGACCAGGCTGCCCTCCTTCAGTTTCAGAGGTTGTACATTACTGTCATAATAGTGAGCATATCTACCCCGTGCTTCTCTTGAAGCCTCCGCTGCAACTCTCCAAGCATTCCTCTTTTTGTTCAGAACTTCTGAAGGATAGTCCTCTCCATATGCAACATTGTGTCTGTTAAGCAGACCTGATGGGAAATTGAATGATTGACCAGTGAACAAAAGAAGGGGGTTGGGTATTAATAGACTGGCGGGTAGCAGTATTCAGAGCCAGCTGAACATAGGGTAGGTGTTCGTCCCATGAGTTTGCATCGCGTTCAGCAAGGATTGCAAGCATATCCTTAACTGAACGGTTGGTACGTTCAGTCATCCCGTTTGCCTGAGGGCGGTAAGCTGTTGTAAAGGCTGAGGTTGTCTCCAATATCTTACAAACTTCTCTAAATATATCCCCATTAAATTCCTGACCTCGATCCGAAACTAAAACTTTAGGAGACCCAAATACAGTTACAAATCTATTAAAAAATGCTCGGGCAACAGTACGAGAATCTTTTTGAGGGATGGCGATCAAGGTGGTGTATCTGGACAGATGGGCCACTAATACCAACACGTACCGATTGCCTGAATGACTGCAATGGAGATCAATCAAATCAGCCCCCACTCGGTCTAGCAGTTCTGAAATCTCCGGAAATTCCTGTAGTGAGGCTTGTGCCTTAAGGGCACCTTTTCTCCCCTGACATTTGGGGCAAGTCTTCACGTACTTAATTACTTCTGACAACATACCCGGGAAATGAAAGAGAGACTTTGCTTTCAAGTGAGCTTTAAAGATACCCGGGTGACCTGCAACCTTAGATGCATGTGCCAGCTTTAATGCTGCCGATCTTAATTCGTCTGGAATACTGCTCGGTCTGCCTGACTATTTACATAATATAGTACTCCATCCTTTAACTCGAATTCATGCATTGGAAATTTACGATTTTTGGACGGATAATTTCCCTTCCAAATATTCAATAATACCTTTCCATCTAGGTTCATTCATTTGGAATTCTCTCATTTTCTCAGATGAAATGTTTTCAATATTCTGGTTAACGTTAATAGTAGCGATGTTCCTACTTAAAGTATCCGGCACTACATGTGACTGTCCAGGCTTGTAAAGGATCTGGAATGAGTGTGCAGACAATTCGTGAGACCAACGTGACATCCGTGGGCATTTCGTGCGTTTCTTAAAAATGTGTGTTAATGCTCTGTGATCAGTGTAGATTACAAAATGACGTTGAAAAAGATAAGGTTCAAAATATCTAACTGACACTACCACTGCGAGCGCCTCCTGATCCGTGGCCGAATAACGAACCTCTGGTCCTTTGACCTTCCTACTGAAATAGGAAATTTTCATGATAGGGGAAATTTTCATTGTCTCGTTGCATCAAGCACCCACCAGACATGTGGTGGAGGTGAGGTCCCTTGATTGTTTCAAGCGTGGGTTGGACATGTATATGAGTGGGATTGGGTGGTTATGATAGGCTAGGTAATGATGATTACAAGTAATGAGAGACAAGATACGAGCTAGATAGTGTTGAGATTGCGAAGTCGGATTGCGAAAGGGATCTGGGAGTTATGATTAGTAAGAATTTAAACAAAAGGATCAATACATGAATGTTCGTAATAAGGCAAATAGGACACTTGGATTTATTAATCGCAGCGTTAGTAACAAGACACCTGGTGTGGTTCTTCAGCTATATCTTGCTCTAGTTAGGCCCCATTTAGATTATGTAGTTCAGTTTTGGTCTCCGTATTATAGAATGGATATAAATTCACTTGAACGTGTCCAGCGTAAGATGACTAAGTTAATTCCCCAAATTAGAAATCTTTCATATGAAGAAAGATTAACAAAGCTTAAATTACATTCACCAGAAAAGCGAAGAGTTAGGGGGTGACATGATAGAGGTTAACAAGTGGAAGAATGGACATAACAAAGATATTAATGGAGTATTAAAAGTATCAACACAAGACAGAACACGAAACAATGGGTATAAATTGGATAAGTTTAGATTTAGGAAAGACTTGGGTAAATACTGGTTCGGTAACAGGGTTGTTGATTTGTGAAACCAATTGCCGCGTAACATGGTGGAGGTGGGGTCCCTCGATTGTTTCAAGCGTGGGTTGGACATGTATATGAGAGGGATTGGGTGGTTATAAATAGGAGCTGCCTCGTATGGGCCAATAGGACTTCTGCCTTTGTTTTTATAACTTTATAAGCAGGTATGATAGAGAAATAGGCCAGGAGCATTAGACAACCAACTGCTAGAAAAGCGAGGTCCAAGGGCCAGAGCTCGGTTCTGCAGGCACAAATAGGCAAGTTGAGGAAGACACGTTGAGGTGAGTTGAGGCCTTTATAAATCAACATTATAATCCCCTTGTCATCCTCGTCAGGTCCCGAGAGCATCCCATCTCCAATGTTTGGGTCTCCAACTGATAACCTTCCGTCATGTACGATGTACAGCCTACTGGGAAGAATTTATACCCAAATGTCCTGAGGAAATTAAGTTTTAAGAGGCACATAGGAAACTAGTCTGGAAATAGGGTTGTGGAAGAGTGGAATGCCGGCAGCATTATTGAGAAAAATAGTTGAACTGGATACAAGAATGGTATGCATATAATACACGAGCCTTCAGACCTGAGATGTGCTTCTAACATTCAGAATAAATTAAACAAGCAGAAGTTCCTTTAATATTTATTTTTCAATATTCACTGAACAAGTGTTGTTGATATTTATGATTAACTTATTAGCTACAACACATATTATAATAGATTGAAATATATTAAAGTGAGCATGAGTAGATGGTAGATGTTTGTGATCTCTGGTCGTGTAACATCTTGAAGTGTCTCTAGGCCCTCGGCCACCTATTTACGCTCTACATATATATGATTGTCTTGATATATGTCTTGTCTATGGAGGTCCAGCCATTTGTGGATGTCCAGACATCTGTGAATGTCTAGACATCATCTGAGGATGTCCAGCCATCTGTGGACGTCCAGCCATCTGTGGGTGTCCAGCCATCTGTGAATGTCCAGCCATCTGTGGATGTCCAGCCATCTGTGGATGTCCAGCCATCTGTGAATGTCTAGCCATCTGTGAATGTCCAGCCATCTGTGGATATCCAGCCATGTGTGGATGTCCAGACATCTGTGGATGTCCAGCCATCTGCGGATGTCCAGCCATCTGCGGATGTCCAGCCATCTGTGGAGGTCCAGCCATCTGTGGAGGTCCAAACATCTGTGGAGGTCCAGACATCTGTGATTGTCCTGACATCTGTGGAGGTCCAGACATCTGTGATTGTCCTGACATCTGTGATTGTCCTGACATCTGTGATTGTCCTGACATCTGTGATTGTCCAGACATTTGTGATTGTCCTGACATCTGTGGATGTCCAGCCATCTGCGGAGGTCCAGACATCTGTGGATGTCCAGCCATCTGTGGATGTCCAGCCATCTGAGGATGTCCAGCCATCTGAGGATGTCCAGCCATCTGTGGATGTCCAGACATCTGAGGATGTCCAGCCATCTGTGGAGGTCCAGCCATGTGTGGAGGTCCCATTGATCCCATGGGACCACCCATTGGAGGCGGCATCCCTGGCATCATACCTGGTGGCATGCTTGAGCCACCCATCATTGGTGGCCCCATCATGGGTCCTCTTGGACCCATTGGGGGCATACCCATGTTGCCTGGTATGTTTGCACCAGCCACGCCTGGAGGGCCCATGTTCCCCATTCCTGGCCCTATTGGGGGACCTCCAGGACCACCTATGTTCTGAGGCCCTGAACCGAATGTACCTTCTTGCCCAACAGGACCTCCTGGTCCTCCTTGCATGCTGCTCGGTGGAGGAATGGCTGCTCCCTTTGGAATCTTCCTGGCTTTAAATGCAGCAGTTGTTGCATCAATCAGAGACTGAGCTTGGTCCTCCATCCACTTCTGGTAGTACATTTTGACATTTTCCTTGTGTTTTCGCCCCTCGCAGTGAGTTTTCCGCACCGAGGGAGAGTCATGTGTGAGGTAGGTGTCGCAGTAATCACAGTAGTATTTTGCCATGATTGAGCGTCGTCAGGTTAGGTTTGGGTCCAATGACCTACTTGGAATAAAAGATTTCAAGCTATGGTGAGCCCGTAGTGGACTTAGCTATCACAGGTGTGGGGCGGTAACTGACCAACCAGAATAGAATAATACAGGAGAAGATGCCCGCGGGGCGAGCTTGGAAGTTTTTTTTTTTTTTTTTTTTTTTTTTTTTTTTTTTTTTTTTTTTTTTTTTTTTTTTTTTTTTTTTTTTTTTTTTTTTTTTTTTGAGATATATACAAGAGTTGTTACATTCTTGTACAGCCACTAGTACGCGTAGCGTTTCGGGCAAGTCCTTAATCCTATGGTCCCTGGAATACGATCCCCTGCCGCGAAGAATCGTTTTTTCATCCAAGTACACATTTTACTGTTGCGTTAAACAGAGGCTACAGTTAAGGAATTGCGCCCAGTAAATCCTCCCCGGCCAGGATACGAACCCATGACATAGCGCTCGCGGAACGCCAGGCGAGTGTCTTACCACTACACCACGGAGACTGCCAAAGTGGGGGACAGAAGTGGGGGCAAGAAGTGAGACAAGTGGGGACAGAAGAAGATAACGGGGGTGAGAGGAAGAAGATTTGTAGGAGAAAAAGTGCCAGGGCTAAACCCAGCTGCGTGTCGTTTGGTTGCGGCATTCGAGGCAGGGACTCAGTCGGGTGTTTTCAGTGACAACAACAGGGACATCACAAAACTCACAACATCGCAGTGATTGGCTCAAGAGCGTCAGGGCTGAACTTTTACGGATGGTTTGTGCTGGTTGTTGAGAGCTGAATATGTAATGATGGTGGATGCTGGGTGTTGAGAGCTAAAGTTTATCGAAATACAGAGTTAGGAGGAGGATCATGGATGGTAGAGAAGAGGTCATGATTGTTCCGTGGTAGTCTGAGAGTGTGTAGGAGAAAATCAATGGGTTGTTCATGATAAGTGAGTAGTCTATCAATTTGTCTGTCTGATAAAGTTTTCCATTAGACATTTAGGGCAGAAATTTTCGTACTTTCATGGAGACTTTGACTGGTAATAAACTCTTGCCATCGGGTGTTGAGTACCCATCTTAGTGCTCTATTCTGTATTTTTTGAAGCTTTAGTTTGTTAGTAGGTGCAGATAGAGAAAGAGCAAGTGGAGCATATGTTAAAAGAGGTCTAATAAGTGCTTTGTAAAGGTGCATTTTTGTGTCAGGTTTTGCAAATCTAATTCTGTACAGTTTTTCCATGGCTAGAAGAGCTATTGCATGTTTCTGTGTAATGTGTGTGAAAGAGTAGTTATCGATCAAATGTGAGTCCAAGAACTGTGGAGGAGGGAGACGCAGGACTGTGGAGGAGGGAGACACAGGACTGTGGAGGAGGGAGACACAGGACTGTGGAGGAGGGAGACACAGGACTGTGGAGGAGGGAGACACAGGACTGTGGAGGAGGGAGACGCAGGACTGTGGAGGAGGGAGACACAGGACTGTGGAGGAGGGAGACACAGGACTGTGGAGGAGGGAGACACAGGACTGTGGAGGAGGGAGACGCAGGACTGTGGAGGAGGGAGACACAGGACTGTGGAGGAGGGAGACACAGGACTGTGGAGGAGGGAGACACAGGACTGTGGAGGAGGGAGACACAGGACTGTGGAGGAGGGAGACACAGGACTGTGGAGGAGGGAGACACAGGACTGTGGAGGAGGGTGACACAGGACTGTGGAGGAGGGAGACACAGGACTGTGGAGGAGGGTGACACAGGACTGTGGAGGAGGGAGACACAGAGATATAAGTAGGATTTGGAGTGTATGAATAGAGTTTAAGAGGAATAGGGCGAATAGTTCTTTTACAAAAAAGTAGGTGATTTTGGATTTGGTGGAGTTGGTTTTGATACGCCAGTTATACTCCCACTCAGTGACAACATCAAGTTCTGCTTGTGCTCTGTTTGTTAGTGTATCAATGGTGTTGCTGGTGACAAGGTGAGAGACATCATCGGCGTAACATATGGTTAATGAAGTGTGATGAACAGGATCAGGAATGTCGTTGATGTATAGGATGTAGAGTGTTGGGGCAAGAACAGAGCCTTGCGGAACACCAGCATGTAAGTTGAAGTAGTCAGAGTGTTGTCGGAGGAACTTAATTCTCATTGTCCTATTGTCTAAGTAGTTAGAAAGAAGTTTGGTGGTGATAAGAGAAAGATTAAAGTTGTTGCATAATTTGAATTTTAGGCCGTCATGCCAAACAGTGTCAAAGGCCTTCTCAACGTCCTTAGTGATGAGTGCAGTCTTAAGTCTTTGGTGCTGATTGATACTGAGGTAGTTGGTCATGATGTTTAAGGCGTCGTGAGTGGACCGGTGAGGCCGAAATCCAAACTGTTTGTTAGTGAATAAGTCATTGTGTTCTAGGTGGGTTCTAAGTCTCTGGTTGATCAGCCTTTCAAAGACTTTGCCAAGTGTCTCTAGAAGGCTGATGGGTCTGTAGTTCTTTGGGTCAGTGTGGGGTTTCCCAGGTTTTGGAATAAGAACGGCTGTGGCAGACTTAAAGTTGAGAGGGAAGTATCCAGAGGCAAGGGAGGCGTTGAATAGGTTAGTGATAGCAGTAATGATAGAAGCAGGGAGTTGTCTAAGAAGGATATGTCCAATATCAGACGCACCAGGGGCTCTACGACGAGTGCCCATGAGAGCTGTCTTGACATCAGCTAAAGTTAGGGGAGTCTGTAGTTCAGTGTTTGAGTTGAGATTGTCAAGGTGGATGAGGTCGTCTGGTGTAGTTGCGTGTCTATTATGGTGTATCCAGTCTTCGACTACTTCAATGTTGGGGTGGGCAAATGGTTCAGGAGGATGTGGGTGAAAGATTCGTTCCCAGTGGTGTTTAAAAATGTTGAGTACTACATCAGGATCAGTGATTTTGTTGTTATTATGAAGAAGGTATTTAAACGGTGTGTGAGTTGATCCTTGTAAGCGTTTGATTTGTTTCCAGAATTCTTGAGGTGTCAGTTTTCTGTGTTGTTCTGCTTGTTCTATGAGGTGTTTCCAATGTTTTGTGTGATCTTCATCTAGGCTGTTAAGGATGTGGTTTTTTAATGCTGTTAGGTCCCATAGTATTTGTCCATGACGATGCATGTTTTGTAAGAATCTAGTGTGATAGCAAGCTAAGAGGCGTTTTGAGCGAATGGAAGGGGTGAAAGTGAAATGTGGTTTGTGTGTTGTTTTAGGAATGGAGATATTTGCTGCATGAATGATGGTGTCTTGTATGTTGCGTGCTTGTGTGTCGATGTCAGTGTGATGTTTGTCATTGTATTCATAAGTGAGATCAGTGTCATCAATGTGTTGTTTGAACATGTCCCAGTTTGCCCTAAGGTATGAGAATTGAGGAGTACTGGGGATGGGAATAGGATTTGTGGAGACTGTGAGAATTAAAGGAATATGATCAGAGCCCGTAATGGGCCCTGGTGAAATGAAGTGTTGCAAGTTGCTGCCATGTCTGTTGGTGAATATGAGATCAGGTCTGCCAGAACCTAAATGATTGAAAAAAGTGGGGAAGTCAGGGCCAAGAAAGAATAGATGTTTTTGAGTGCATATTCGGTGAAGCTGTGTGCCATGCTGATTTGAGGTATTGTGGTGGAATGTGGGATGAAGTGCATTGAGGTCTGCAAGCAGAAAAACAGGCAAGTGAGTGTGGTTGAAGAGTGTTATGAAATCTTGCATGGGAATGCCGGTGTTAGGACGGGTGTAGGTTGTGCAGATGATGACAGAACCCATTTGTGTGTGAAATTTGATGGCTAGGAAATGTTTGTGAAGCCATTGAGTGTGTAGGAGTTCGTGTTTGTATGAAGAACGGATGAGTGTTGCAACTCCTTCATATGCTTCATCTAGTGACTGGTAAGAGGAGTAGCCATAATGTTTGATTTTATATGAGTTCGTAATGTATGTGCTATTTAATAATAGCACATCAGGTCTCTCGAGCTCAATAAAATCTGACACCATGTGTCTAATGGAGAAATATGCCCGCACATTAAATTGGATGATCTTTATGAATTTTTAGGTTTTGATGGGGTGCTGGTGGGGTTTTGTGCATGTACAGGAGCATGAGGTTTGTGTGATTCAATGAGTTGGGCAGTTATTGAGGAGGGTGCATCTTGGAGGAGGGTGGTAGGAATTGTGGGAAATTGACAGCGGGAGGTGGGAGTAAGACAACGGGTTGCTAAGCGGGCTCGGGACGAGATGAGATGAGTTACAGAAGAAATGACTGTAGTTGTTGGGGGATGGAGGAAGGCAGAAGGCTTGTTGACAGGGACCGGGTGAGAGGTATCAGAGGTTGTAGTGTTTGAAGTCAGATTATAGAAGTGGAGGGGACAATGTTGGGAGAAGAGGGTGAAGGTGCTTTTGACATGGATGATTCAGTTTGGGATAGTCCAGAATGTGCTGTTTGGTCAGTGGAACCGTTTTCTGTAGCAGTCAGGAGTGGGTTGGTAGGACGTTGTGGGGGAACTGTAGTATTTTCCTCAGCTGAAGTCGTGGTGTTTTGTGGAGTGAGGACTGTAGGCGAGAATGGAGCAGAACGCAATAGCTGAGTAGGAGGAACAGAGATACTAGGAAGGCCGTTATGAGTGAGAAAAATAGGAAGATAGTCAGCAAAGTCACGGCCATCGTCCTTGGCCTTCAAGTAAGCAGCTTGTACACAGGCAGTGACTCGTTCATATGAAAGGTTCTGAAGAGGAGAATAAGGTGGAGGTGGTGGGTGAGGGAAGAGAGGTGGAGAGGACTGAGTTTGTTGTGCAGTATTATAATAATAATAATAATAATAATTTTCATTTAGGTAAGGTACATACATAAGGAGATTTTACAAAGTTTGTTGGCTTTATAGATAGAGCTAGTACATACAATGCCTAAAGCCACTATTACGCAAAGCGTTTCGGGCAGGAAAAACATTAATGACTAAAGCTTAAAACTAATGGGTAAAAAGAATAAAATGTGTTGAGAACAAATAAAAATAGAGGTAAAAGAGGGGGGAACATTGTTGAAAAAGCAGCACAAATACAATTACAAATTATTACAGAAAATTACATTCAAACAGCGTTGATTTGAAAAACAAAAAAAAAAAGACATACATGGGTTGACAATAGGTAGGTAAGGTAGGTTACAGGGAATTTATTAGGTATAGCTTCGTTTTTAACTTAAACTGGTTGAGAGAGGTACAGTCTTTAACATGGTTGGGAAGGTCATTCCACATTCTGGGCCCCTTGATTTGTAGAGCATTTCTGGTTTGATTAAGTCGTACTCTAGGAATATCAAAACTGTATTTATTTCTGGTGTGGTGCTCATGGGTTCTGTTACAACCTTCTATGAAGCTTTTGAGATCAGGATTGGCATTATAGTTTAGCGTTTTATATATGTATAATACACATGAGAGAATGTGCAGTGACTTAATGTCTAACATATTCAGAGATTTGAGTAGGGGTACCGAGTGATGTCTGGGGCCAGAATTGGATATTGTCCTAATAGCAGCTTTGTGTTGAGTAATTAGAGGACGTAAGTGATTTTGGGTAGTAGAGCCCCAAGCACAAATACCATAGTTGAGATATGGATAGATAAGGGAGTAATAGAGAGTCACCAGGGCAGGGCGTGGTACATAATATCTGATCTTAGAAAGAATGCCCACAGTTTTTGAAACTTTTTTTGATATGTTTAGAATGTGTCCCTGGAAATTCAGCTTGTGGTCAATGAGAATGCCAAGGAATTTGCCATCTAATTTGTTACAAATTTGGGTATTGTTTATTTTGAGATTTATTTGATTAGAGGATTTATTGCCAAACAGAATATAGAAAGTTTTGTCAATGTTAAGGGTGAGTTTGTTGGCAGTTAGCCACAGATGGACTTTATTTAGCTCAGTATTTACTGTGGCATTTAGAGCAAGGGGATCAGGACTGGTGTAAATGAAGGTTGTGTCGTCAGCAAATAGAATTGGTTTGAGGTGTTGGGAGGCATTTGGAAGGTCATTAATGTAGATGAGAAAGAGGAGAGGGCCAAGTATGCTGCCCTGCGGAACACCATTGTTGATGGGTAGGGTGGGAGAAATTGTATTATTCACAGAAACACATTGGAGCCTGTCAGTAAGGTAGGATTTGAGGTATTGTAGGGAATGTCCTCTGACACCATAATGATGTAATTTAAGAAGAAGGTTTTGGTGGTTGACAGTATCGAAAGCTTTACGCAGGTCCACAAATAACCCAACAGGGAACTCATTTTTATCAAGAGCTGTATGAATCGAGTTAAGCATACTAATGCGTCAAGTATAGACCCAGAACTTAACTTCTTATCCACTATCTATGACAATAATCACTTTAATGATCTAAATTGCAGATATTTTGCAGCACATGATGTAAACAATGTATTAACTCATAATCAGAATATCTCTGTAATCAATTTGAACGTTAGATCCCTAGGTAAACACTTCGATGATGTTAGTGCCTTGATTGAAGCTATTGACAACAAATTCTCTTTTATAATACTTACTGAAACATGGTTGAAAGAGGATACTACTCAACTCTTTAACATGCCTAACTACTCAGCAATTCACAACTGTCGTCAACTTCAGAGAGGTGGTGGCACTGCTCTTTACTACCACCAAGAACTAACATGCCTAAAAGAAATTAGAACTAGAGACTGCTATGGGGAGTATATCTTCGCCAGCTTCAGAGTCAAGGGTGCCGAGTCTGTCCTGACTGTGGGTGCAGTTTATAGAATTCCTAACACTGATGTGTCCGAATTCAACTCAAACCTTAGAAATCTAATACTTGATAACAGACTGAACAAAAACCACCTAATTATCGCAGGGGACTTTAATATTAACCTCTGCGAGCCAGAACACCCTACTGCTGTTAGCTTCCTCAACTGTATGAATTTCTGCTTCCTCATACCCTTAATCACTAGACCTACTAGAATCACTGATAGCACTGCCACGACTCTAGATCACATCTGGACAAACATAACCTCTCCGCTTACTTCAGGTATAATCACCGATAGCACTACAGACCATTACCCCACATTTCTCTTAACTAACATTAGCAAACCACCTCTTGAGTCAAGAGAGATACGTTTTAGACTACACAATGAAACTGCTATAGACAATTTTATAACTGCTACTGATAATGTCAACTGGGAGTCCGAGTTAGGTAACATAGAGGACATCAACCTAGCAGTTCAATCTTTTCTTAAAAAAACTCTTAGCCTTTATAATACCCACTGTCCTATGCTTACAAAACAAGTCACAACCAAAAGGCTTAACAATCCCTGGCTTACAAAGGGAATACTTAAATCTATTAATAAAAAACATGACCTTGAGAAGAAGTATAGGTTAGGAATTGTCTCCAAAGAATTCTCAAAGAATTACTCATTATTGCTATCTAAGATAATTAGACGAGCCAAAACTAAATACTACGAAGATAAATTTACCCAAATAAAGAGCAACATTAAACAAACTTGGAGAACAATTTTGCAAATATTGGGATCAAAGAAGTCTTTAAATAACAAACCGACTCTCCTGTCTAATAACGATGGTCAGCTTTCAGCCTCTGATTCTGCTATTGAGTTCAATAGGTTCTTCTCTTCCATTGGTTCATCCCTTGCTAATGATATTCCATCTTCCAGTACTGACATTAAGGACTATCTTACAGGTAACTATCCACAGTCTCTGTACCTAAAGCCTATTAACTCCACTGACGTCAATGAGATAATCCTTTCCCTTAAAACCAAGTCTGGTGCCCTTGAGGAGATACCAACTTTAATCTACAAAAAAGCCTCCAGATCTTTAGCCCCTGCTATTGCTTTGCTCTTCAACAAGTCACTTGAACTCCAAACCTTTCCAGATATTCTAAAAAAAGCGAGAGTAACACCTGTCCACAAATGTGGTGATCTCACAGATGTTAACAACTACAGACCGATATCAATCCTGCAAAACTTGTCAAAAATTTTTGAAAAACTAATCTATAAGCAGCTTTACTCATATCTACCCAAACTCAATATACTTAGCCCTTGCCAATATGGCTTCAGGCCCAAAAAAAGCACTAACGATGCACTTATTAGTATGCTTAACTCGATTCATACAGCTCTTGATAAAAATGAGTTCCCTGTTGGGTTATTTGTGGACCTGCGTAAAGCTTTCGATACTGTCAACCACCATAACCTTCTTCTTAAGTTACATCATTATGGTGTCAGAGGACACTCCCTACAATACCTCAAATCCTACCTTACTGACAGGCTCCAATGTGTTTCTGTGAATAATACAATTTCTCCCACCCTACCCATCAACATTGGTGTTCCCCAGGGCAGCATACTTGGCCCTCTCCTCTTTCTCATCTACATTAATGACCTTCCAAATGCCTCCCAACACCTTAAACCAATTCTATTTGCTGATGACACAACCTTCATTTACTCCAGTCCTGATCCCCTTGCTCTAAATGCCACAGTAAATACTGAGCTAAATAAAGTCCATCTGTGGCTAACTGCCAACAAACTCACCCTTAACATTGACAAAACTTTCTATATTCTGTTTGGCAATAAATCCTCTAATCAAATAAATCTCAAAATAAACAATACCCAAATTTGTAACAAATTAGATGGCAAATTCCTTGGCATTCTCATTGACCACAAGCTGAATTTCCAGGGACACATTCTAAACATATCAAAAAAAGTTTCAAAAACTGTGGGCATTCTTTCTAAGATCAGATATTATGTACCACGCCCTGCCCTGGTGACTCTCTATTACTCCCTTATCTATCCATATCTCAACTATGGTATTTGTGCTTGGGGCTCTACTACCCAAAATCACTTACGTCCTCTAATTACTCAACACAAAGCTGCTATTAGGACAATATCCAATTCTGGCCCCAGACATCACTCGGTACCCCTACTCAAATCTCTGAATAAGTTAGACATTAAGTCACTGCACATTCTCTCATGTGTATTATACATATATAAAACGCTAAACTATAATGCCAATCCTGATCTCAAAAGCTTCATAGAAGGTTGTAACAGAACCCATGAGCACCACACCAGAAATAAATACAGTTTTGATATTCCTAGAGTACGACTTAATCAAACCAGAAATGCTCTACAAATCAAGGGGCCCAGAATGTGGAATGACCTTCCCAACCATGTTAAAGACTGTACCTCTCTCAACCAGTTTAAGTTAAAAACGAAGCTATACCTAATAAATTCCCTGTAACCTACCTTAGCCCTCTGTTGTCAACCCATGTATGTTTTTTGTTTTTGTTTTTTTTGTTTTTCAAATCAACGCTGTTTGAATGTAATTTTCTGTAATAATTTGTAATTGTATTTGTGCTGCTTTTTCAACAATGTTCCCCCCTCTTTTACCTCTATTTTTATTTGTACTCAACACATCTTATTCTTTTTACCCATTAGTTTTAAGCTTTAGTCATTAATGTTTTTCCTGCCCGAAACGCTTTGCGTAATAGTGGCTTTAGGCATTGTATGTATTAGCTCTATCTATAAAGCCAACAAACTTTGTAAAATCTCTATGTATGTACCTTACTTAAATAAAAATTATTATTATTATTATTATTATTATTATAAGTGCATCGTTAGTGCTTTTTTCGGGCCTGAAGCTATATTGGCAAGGGCTAAGTATATTGAGTTTGGCTAGATATGAGTAAAGCTGCTTATAGATTAGTTTTTCAAAATTTTTTGACAAGTTTGGCAGGATTGATATAGGTCTGTAGTTGTTAACATCTGTGAGATCACCACATTTGTGGACAGGCGTTACTCTCGCTTTTTTTTAGAATATCTGGAAAGGTTTGGAGTTCAAGTGACTTGTTGAAGAGCAAAGCAATAGCAGGGGCTAAAGATCTGGAGGCTTTTTTGTAGATTAAAGTTGGTATCTCCTCAAGGGCACCAGACTTCGTTTTAAGGGACAGGATTATCTCATTGACGTCAGTGGAATTAATAGGCTTTAGGTACAGAGACTGTGGATAGTTACCTGTAAGATAGTCCTTAATGTCAGTACTGGAAGATGGAATATCATTAGCAAGGGATGAACCAATGGAAGAGAAGAACCTATTGAACTCAATAGCAGAATCAGAGGCTGAAAGCTGACCATCGTTTTTAGACAGGAGAGTCGGTTTGTTATTTAAAGACTTCTTTGATCCCAATATTTGCGAAATTGTTCTCCAAGTTTGTTTAATGTTGCTCTTTATTTGGGTAAATTTATCTTCGTAGTATTTAGTTTTGGCTCGTCTAATTATCTTAGATAGCAATAATGAGTAATTCTTTGAGAATTCTTTGGAGACAATTCCTAACCTATACTTCTTCTCAAGGTCATGTTTTTTATTAATAGATTTAAGTATTCCCTTTGTAAGCCAGGGATTGTAAAGCCTTTTGGTTGTGACTTGTTTTGTAAGCATAAGGCAGTGGGTATTATAAAGGCTAAGAGTTTTTTGAAGAAAAGATTGCACTGCTAGGTTGATGTCCTCTATGTTACCTAACTCGGACTCCCAGTTGACATTATCAGTAGCAGTTATAAAATTGTCTATAGCAGTTTCATTGTGTAGTCTAAAACGTATCTCTCTTGACTCAAGAGGTGGTTTGCTAATGTTAGTTAAGAGAAATGTGGGGTAATGGTCTGTAGTGCTATCGGTGATTATACCTGAAGTAAGCGGAGAGGTTATGTTTGTCCAGATGTGATCTAGAGTCGTGGCAGTGCTATCAGTGATTCTAGTAGGTCTAGTGATTAGGGTATGAGGAAGCAGGAATTCATACAGTTGAGGAAGCTAACAGCAGTAGGGTGTTCTGGCTCGCAGAGGTTAATATTAAAGTCCCCTGCGATAATTAGGTGGTTTTTGTTCAGTCTGTTATCAAGTATTAGATTTCTAAGGTTTGAGTTGAATTCGGAATTATGGAGATGATGTTGCTGGTGAGGTGAAGCAGTGTGTCCTGGGTCCCCATTGAGGGGTGGTCTGCCTGGTGTGGACGTCTGCGTAGCAGAGGCAGAAGCGTTGGGAAGCACTGGGAACGACGTAGCTTGGATATTGAAGCTCGCCGGCTGATTGGTTGTTGGGTTGGCAGTTACTGTTTTCTTGATTTCATCCAGTCGTATTTGGCAGTCCATGGAGACGGCGGTGTGGGCTCCTCTACAATTGAGGCACAGTTTGCTGGTTGACTGGTAGGTTTTGAAGTGATTGTCTTGGGTGCAAATGCTGCATTTAGTCTCTGCTTGTGGGCAGTTCTTGGTATCATGGTCGTACTTGTAACACTTAAAGCATTGGCGTATGTTGTAGTAACGCTCCTTCTTTACAGTGTCAGGTGTGATGGAAATATCCATGCATCTAAATCCATTTTCCACAGCCTGGGTCGCTGCAGCAGCTGTTGTGAAGGTGACCTTGAGAGTAGGTCTTGGAGTGTCGTCGTTCTTGATGACCTTGACTGTAGCAGCAGTCAGGGCCGGGTTTCTGGTGTTGATACTATCAAGTATGGTGCCAGGGTCCTGGGTGGCGATGTAGACACTCGTGTGGCTGACGAAGATGGTTCGTTCGGCCAAGTAGCGTCGGGAAAGAATGATGATTAGGTTGGAGTTTCGTAGGGCATCCTGGTGTTCTGGTGCAAACAGTTGCTCCAGAGCTTGCTCGCTTGAATAGAGAAGTACAGCGCCTTCAGCATCGTCGCGGATGTCCACTGGAGCTGCATTCGTGATGTCGACGATTTTTCGTAGTAATTGGGGCCCGGTGTAGGTGGTTTCGTCACGAAACCGGACCTTGATGCGGTAGATCATGATGATGTTGTTCTCTCAATGACTACCGCATCATTGGAGATTGCCTACCGTCTCTTCTCGGTATATAGTACCAAGATGGGAGTGGGGTGTGACAATCTAGAATGAAGCTAGTCTTCTGGTCAATTTTTATCCACCCGGCAGTGCTAGGTGCATGAGAGATGCCTTTATGCCTTTTTCTTTATGCCTTCCATTCCCCCATCCCTTCGTCCTCACCATCCCAAACTCCCCCATCCCCTCATCCTTCCTCACTATTACCCCTCCCTTGTCCCCTCGTCCTCCTCACCATCTCGCACTTCCGTCCCCTCGTCATCCCCACCATTGCTCGCTGCCTGCGCCATTGCTAGCTGGCCTCACACGGATTTGTTCCCGGAAAAACTCACGATTCTGAGCACCCATCAGCTCCATTCATCGCGGTTTTGTGAGGAAGAATACATCAGTACTCCAAGACCAAGACAATATATTGTTTTGAAGGAAACAATTCCGATTTCGTCTACAATTGACAGAGAAACAACGTTGTTGATTACCTGCTGCCCAGCTGACTGGTATTCTGCGCAACCCAGTACGCAGGCGACCCAAACTCTCGTACCGCACTTTTTTTTTTTTTTAGGACCGTATCACTGACCAGGTCACTTCCGGGACTACGGATGCCTTGACTAAGGAAAAGGCAGGACTGCAAAAAGTGTCCCACAAAAGGGGGATAAGGCAGTAAAGAAAGTGAAAGTAATAATATAGTATGAGAACTAACGCCGCCAGCATAGCACTCATTACCATAAAGGCCAAAGACCGTTATGCTAAATAAGCATAAACAATAACAGAGCCGTAATCCACAGAAAACGATAATAACAAGTAAAGCAGAGGGAGGGTAGAAGTAAGGCAACTAAAACCCGGACCGAATAATAAAGAACTTAAATTAGTAATAGTATGATACAATAATAACAACATTCATGGCGTTAGGCGAGGCCAGAAGCCAATAGGGGAAATGACATGAGTTCAATAACACTAAAAGGTGACTATAACTAACATTAATAGCAAATAGTAACAAGTGGAGAATAACTCAGCCAATGAAACCGAAGACCATAAGCAAAGTAGGCTTAAAAACAATAATATAGTAGCAGAAAACCCAAAATAAACTCAATAATTACAAATAATAGCAGAGGGGGGGGGTGAAGTGAGGCAACCATAAACCTGAACTGAATAGAAAAGAACTTAAATAAATATATAAGATAATGTAATAAATAATATATTGCCACCAGTCAACATGAAAAGCAGCAGGAGTCGTCTGGGGTTCGTCCTGACGCCAACTGGAGATCATCTTGTAATCATCCTGGAACAGGAAGGCGCCAACAAAGAGGCATCGTGCAAGCATCAAGAAGTCGTCTTGTAGATAACACTAAGTCACCTTGCAGGTGATCGCAGACATTCACTACTACAGGAAGACCTGGACAAACTGGAGGAAAGGTCTAGAAAAGCCTGCTAAAGTTCAACTCAGGAGAGTGTTAAGTAACGAAAATAGGCGAAGGCTGCAAATTCACAAGGCAAGACAAGATATACGAGTTAGAATTAAATACATATGAATATAGTAAATAACATCAACGGTGCACAAGGAGAACCGCAGCAGAAGTAGTTTGTCCAACTCATCTTGCCAGCTAATCCAGCCAGAGTGTCCAACAAATCTTGCCAGAAAAATCCCACAGACTCAGACACATATCAACACATATCTCTCAGGCAGCTATCCAAACTCTCTTCTCCTTTCACCAATCAGCCCGGCAGATGTTGTGTCCATCATACACTCTCTAAAAACGAAGCCAGGGAATACCATTGAAATTCCGTCCATTGTATACAAGAGCGCCTCCCATGCCCTTGCGCCACCCATAGCTCTGCTGTTCAACAAATCTATCGAGTGTCACACCTTCCCTGATATCATTAAAAAAGCAAGAGTTACGCCAGTCCATAAAGGAGGCAATCCGGCGGACATAAACAATTATTGACCAATATCAAATCTACCCATCTATCAAAAATACTTGAAAAAGTTATCTACAAACAGCTCTATTCCTACCTCGTAAAATTCGACATACTCAGCCCCTGCCAGTTTGGCTTCCGGTCCCAAAAGAGCACCAATGATGCAATCATTAGTCTCCTTGAAGTAATCTACTCAGCCCTTGACAAAAATAAAATATATACAGTCTCCGTGGTGTAGTGGTAAGACACTCGCCTGGCGTTCCGCGAGCGCTATGTCATGGGATCGTATCCTGGCCGGGGAGGATTTACTGGGCGCAATTCCTTAACTGTAGCCTCTGTTTAACGCAACAGTAAAATGTGTACTTGGATGAAAAAACGATTATTCGCGGCAGGGGATCGTATTCCAGGGACATGCCCGAAACGCTACGCGTACTAGTGGCTGTACAAGAATGTAGCAACTCTTGTATATATCTCAAAAAACAAAAAACAAAAAAATGAGTTTCTGATTGGACTCTTTATTGACCTAAGAAAAGCCTTTGATACTGTTAATCATAACTACCTTTTACTTAAACTCCATCATTATGGAATCCGAGGCCTTGCCTTTGACTACATCCGATCCTATCTTAGTGACAGACACCAATATGTAGCTATCAATGGTACAACCTACAAACAAATACAAATACAAATTTTTATTCAGGTAAAGTACATACATACAAGGTAAGATACAAAAGTTGATGGATTTATAGATAGAGCTAGTACATACAATGCCTAAAGCCACTATTACGCAAAGCGTTTCGGGCAGGAAAAACACTAAGACTGTAACAAACTGGTTTGTTGTAGGAATTATTCAGTATATTGTTCTCCCAGACATGGGAGATTGGGAAGATTGGAGTCAAGTTGTAGTTTGACCTGTCCCAAGCACAAGATCGCATCCCCTGGGGGATTAGCAGTCTGGGTCACAAAATGGCTGGCGCCCTTTGTCTCATAGCAACGTATAATGAATCATTCTATAGTATTCAGTAATTTAGAGAAATAAGTCTTCATTCAAATTGTATAATATTACTGTTTATAATATCGAGAGGATCCTAATTGTAAGGATAATGAGTAAGTCACCATCAGTGACATCACTAGCGGGACTATAGTCTCTACTGCGCAATCATTTGGGCGACCTTAGGTCACGAAGGTCACTAAAGCTCCATATTTTTGTTATTTTCTCAAAGGTCAAATAGCCATTTTGTAATCGGAAATAGTTCTTCCCTAGATGCTTGTGTAATTAACTTCAGTTAAAAGAATTCAACCAATCTGGGTCGTTTAGTACAACAGAGATTAGTTGTTAAACTTAAGCCTTGCTAGTAATTTAGTAAACTAGGCGGAAGAACACTGATCTGTGCTTCTGGGTAGAGGAGCATGAGGGAAAGACAGTGTGGAACTGGGAGCGGCCCTGGCAAGTGACCTCGACCCTCTTGCCCCAAGACCTAGCACTATCACCGAGCTGGTCACCTCAAGGTAGAGTTGCTAAGAGTTGGTATAGGGAATTTGGTCAACTCATTGCCTTTCACTATAGGGAGTGCTTTGATTTTAGATTTTGTTTAGTTTTGAATAAAACCATTTAGCTAGTAAATTTGTCTTTTTATTACTTTCCATATTTGTAATATTGTTTACATGTTTCCGGACCACGTGGTGCCCACGAGGCCTAGTTGAGTTGGGCCGCAGATTCTAACACCAAGTAAGAATTCATTATCCCTTTGATTTTGATAATTCTGCACTTTTAATGTAAAAATTCAACCGTCCCCTATATTACTAGTGGGGATCAAGCCCCAAGGTTCATTGATTAGCATGATCGATCCAGACCTCGGTCATTGCTCAGTGGTAATGGTCTGGTGGTGGCAGCGCAAGGCGATTCTAGAGTTTTGCTAGAAGTCTATTTCACGTCATAAGGGTTGTAGAACCTTAATCCGTTCAAGCAGCTTAAGACCACGTGGCGTGGGGTCGGCTCAAGTGTAGCTCTGGGGTTCCTTGGTTTGAGTTAGTGAATAAAGAATACGAGTGAAGGTGAAAGAAGAGAAGTAAAGAGAGAGGGAACCTTATCCGTGTTACAAGA
Source organism: Procambarus clarkii (assembly GCF_040958095.1). Classification (NCBI taxonomy): domain Eukaryota; kingdom Metazoa; phylum Arthropoda; class Malacostraca; order Decapoda; family Cambaridae; genus Procambarus; species Procambarus clarkii. Next base: position 13,971,512 of record NC_091184.1, on the reverse strand, counting down.
CTAAAACTTAATACTTATTGAGATTAAAGTATAAATTGTGTTGAGAAAAAATAAGAAAAAAATGGAAAAAGGAAGTGGGGGGGGGGAAAGCATGGCTGAAAAAAAGCAAAAATACAATTTGGTCAACAAAACAGCATTGTTTAAAATAGAAGACATGGGTTGACATTTTGGGGGTGAGGTAGGTTGCATTGAGTTAATTAGGTAGTACTTAGTTTTCATCGTAAACTGGTTGGGAGAGGTACAGTCTTTAACATAATTAGGAAGGTCATTCCACATTCCAGGTCCCTTGATTTGTAAAGCATTTCTAATTTGACTAAGTTTTACTCTTGGAATATCAAATAGGTATTTGTTTCTGGTGTGGTGCTCATGGGATCTGTTACAACCTTCTAGGAAGCTTTTAAGGTCCGGATTGACATTAGAGTTCACTGGACCCCACAGTCAACTGGAAGTGGGGGATAAGGAACTGGATCAAAATGAGACAGATCGCAACCTCAGCCTCTCTACCACCTCGCCCTTGGGTCGCTCCACTGTTCAAGCAGTGGTTGCCCTTCGTGACCGGTTGCAGGAACACCAGCAGCAGTCACAGCAGCAAACGGAGCGGCTGCAAGAGCAACTCCAACATGAGAAAAAATCCACCAGCGATATTTCGATGATGCTCACGCGTATGAGGGGACTTGTAAGCAATGACCGCCAAACTCCCCCTTCCACCCCTGAACCCTCCAAACATGTGTTCGCTTGCCCATCAGGAGAAACTTCTAGTGATCTTGAAATCTTGTGTAGTGGAGTCCTTCCACGCAAGTTAACTGCCAAAGTTGTGCTAAAGTATGTTCAAAACGACTCTATAGGTGGAAATGACCGACAAATTGTACTAGACCATTGGATGCAAATGTGTGACATTGGTAATAAACTAAGAAATGTTCCTGGACTTATACCGTAGTGCAATAGATAATATGTATATAGATAATATATATTAAGTGAACTAATAATATCAATATATAATGCTGACTTTAAATGCACAATTAACTAAGTTATCCATCCTTAACTGGAACATTGCGTCCCTCAAAAAAAGGTTCTCAGATTTACATCACAAAGTAACAACTGAACACATCGATATTGTATGTCTCCAGGAGTGCAGAGTTCCCGCAAGATCCTCACCCCCGAAATTGCCCTCATTTGTTTCTTACAACCTCAGATCCAGTAACTCTTGCATTCTATACATCAAACAATCCCTACCCCATCAACTTCTGCCAGAAAAACAAACTGCCGGTCAACAGTATCATGGAGTGAGGATCTATGTGGGCAACTCTGTTCTCAATGTGTTTAATCTATATGCTCCAGCAGGAAAGTTAAATTATATTGATCTTCCGGCCTGCGCTCAAGCAGAGCCAACCATCATTCTTGGTGACTACAATGCTAGACACAAGGACATTGGTGGCTCTCGGTTCAGTAACGGTAACGGGAATCAACTGCTGTCGCTACTAAATAGTCACCAAGATGTGCAGATTGTGGGTGACCTTGAACCCACGCATATTTGTGGAGGCATTCTAGACCTCTGTGTTGGTTTCAACGTCTCTCACGTCTGGTGCACATCACCTATTGTAACAGATTTGTTGTCAGATCATCACCCTAGATTGACTACTCTATGTATAGGAAATACCATCCTGCCCGGTGGAACTTTCAAACACAAACGGCTCAGTGTTCCTCCTGCTCGATGTAAAGACTTTGTTGCTCATGTGTCAGCGTGGTACAGCACTTATGATCCCTCCACAGTCCAGACATTTAACGACGGTCTAGTACAGAGCATTCAGATGTTTGCTGACCCTTTAGGTCGGCCCCCTGCACCATCCAATAGTCGGAACGATATGAAAGGTAATAAACGCCATGCCTATTACAATGACCCCAAACTGCGTACTTTGAAACGCACTGCCAGACGAGTTGGGCTTGCATATAGGGAAACAAGTACGCCAGCAATGTTCAAGCTCTTTCAGAAAGCCCTAGCCAAGGCGAGGGAGCGCATGACAGAGCTCAGGCAAGATAACTGGGAAACTTTTGTTAACAGTCTCAACTCTCACACCCCCCTCAGCCAGGCATGGAAGGATATCAAAAGAATTAAAGGCGATAAGATCGGCCAAGTAGCACACCCTCACCCTCTACACAGAGCTAACGAGTTAGTAGATGCTTGGGCAACCACCTCTAGCTTCAATAATCTTCCCCCAGATATACAGTTCAGATTAAATGCTGGTTACGGAGATCGAGAAAGGCTCGTTGACTTCATGCTCCACAAGGAAGATAAATGCAACGTGCCATTTACTGAGTTTGAATTACTCGCGGCCCTAAACAAAGGCAAAGCCACATCCCCCGGTGAAGATGGTATCACTTATGACATATTGCGTCTGCTTCCTTTAGTACCAGGGAATCCCCTGCTTGAGCTGTATAATATGAGCTATGTTACGGACCCAAATCCAGCGTCGTAGCACGGAGCAGTGACGACAACGCCATCTGTGAGTCAGCTCCCGAAACCCCCTCCAAATGGACGACGCCATCTAGTGAGGACGGGATATACCGGCCACAGGTGCTGGATTCCCGTCTTAATCAGCTCGTAACATAGCCGCTGCTGACCTCTGGTGAGGTGGCGCTTAGACAGCAACGCCATCTATGGAGTGGATAGGTGGACGTTTGTGTCTAAGCCTGTAAGTGAGGTGCCCTAGAGCGTCCCTAGTACTAATGACGTGTCTGATTACAGAGTCGACCTGGGACTGCTGTATTGGACGATGAGGCAGTCTACCCAAGGCAGCCAAGGTCTCTCCACGAGTTTGCTCTGAGAACTGTGAGTCACCCCCGGACGGACACTGTTGAGAGTGTTAGCCTGCCTGTGACGTGGCAGAGTCGAGGAATCGTCGTATCCAGGGCTGGCTGGTGGAGGAGACTAGCCACTGTGGTGCTGAGAGAGGAGAGTGATCAGCGGAATCACACGAGGCTCCTGCCTAGGGCTCACAACCCTAGTATCGGTCGTGGAGTGGCCTACACAGCGGAGTTGATCGGAACCTGCCAGCTACAGGCTGGATCGTGGTTGAAGGCCTCCACGACGACGCACCCAGTGGGACTGTGATTTGGCTGGCCTGTGGCCAGGGTAGATTCGCCGAGAATCAGAAGATTCATCGTGGGCCAAAGAAGAGAACCAGGGCTACTCATCGTGAGCACCGTGGAGCACCCTGTGTCTTCAGAGGAAGACGAATCTGTATATAATAAGTGTAGTTATAGCAACCCTGTGTGACTGTTTATATATTTATTTATGGTGGTGGTGATTATATATATAAAGCAGTGCATTTGTATCCCTTCCCCTTTAATTTAACTTGCGTTACGGAACACACCCCTTGAAAGCCACTACTAACTTGGGGCCGGATACCCAAACTCTAACAATATCAGAGAAGAACCCGGTTGCGACCCAATAGGGCCGTAACAAGCTATGTTACTGGGGAACTTCCTATCTCTTGGACCAACAGTATAATCATTCCAATTCCCAAGCCAAATCAAGAGAATGCTTTCCGCCCAATTTCCCTTACTAGCTGCATTTGCAAAACATTCGAGAGAATGGTCCTAAACCGTCTCCTCCATAGAATAAGAACCATGCTATCCCCCCAGATATATGGCTTCATGCATGGAAGGAGTGTGCATCATTGCATCAACACCTCTCTTACCCTGCACACTGAAAAGTCATATACCACCTTCCTAGATCTTAAGTCTGCCTTTGATATTGCAAATAGACATGTTATCTTGAGTGAGCTTGCAAGAATGAATATTGGTGGTCGGCTTCTTTGTTGGATCAGGGGTTACTTATCCAACAGGAAGTCATATGTATTTTTCCAGGGACATAGGAGTGTAACAAGAGACTTTGAACTAGGTACCCCGCAGGGTGGTGTCCTCAGTCCTACCTTATTTAATATCTTAATAAACACACTGTTAAATTCAATACCGAGCAAACCCAACGTCCACATCATTAGCTATGCTGATGATATAATGATACACACCACTGGGTATGCTAACACGCAGAACACTCTTAACTCTGTATTAGACTCATGTCAGGACCTAGGTTTAATTATCTCAGCAGAGAAAACAAAGATACTAAATCGGCACCCACCCAGGCAGGGAGGAGCTGTTCGCAAGATGCAACTGTCTGATGGCTCCCAGCTTGACTATGTGAACAGATTCAAATACCTTGGCTTTGAGGTGCCACTGTATGGTCCTGCTGTATTCAGACTCTGCCGTCAGTATAAAGAGAGGCTTCGAGTTCTCAAGGCTGTTGCAGGTTATCACTCAGGCTATGGTGCCAATGTCAGAATTGTCAAAATGATGTACTTTGCATACATCAGATCTCTAGTGGATTATGCTGCACCTCTGCTTGTTTTGATGCCTGAAAGAAAGCTTGGAGGGCTTGAAAAATTACACAACGAAGCCTTGAGGAAAATCCTTGGGTGCCCTTGTACCACAAAGATACTTAATATGAGAAAGGAACTTAATATTCTGAGCGTTGTTGATCGTGTTACTGAAATTAACTGTCAAATTGGTATAAAAATGCTTAGGCTAACTCATCCTAATCCTTGCACAGAAGCCCTCCAGAATTTCTTTATTGAAGATCAGCATTGTTCCAAATGGATAACAAAAAACTGGAACTCAACTCAGAATGTATCGGGTTCATGATTTGTACCAAGAGAAACAACAACGGCACTTTCCTGCACCGTGGGAGGTTACACCCTTTCCAGTTTTAATCCCTCCCTTTCCACCCAAGAAGCAAATTAGAGATCAGCCCAAGCTTCGTCTTGAGGCAAAGCTCAGCGCCTTAAGCCATATTGATGCTCTGTCCACAGAGCATTCTCTCTCTCAAATTATATACACTGATGGTTCCCTACACCGCACCACGGGTGCAGCTGGAAGTGCAGTTGTCCTGACAATGGGCGATGGCCTATACTTTGAGTGGGGAGTCCGTATAAACAACTGGGCCTCTACCCTTCAGACTGAACTAGTTGCCTTGTACACATTTCAGTGCAAGGAACAAGTCTCCAAACTTGATACATTAATTGTAAGTGACTCCTTATCATCCTTAAATGCTCTCAACTCTTTAAGACATAACTGTAACATGCTCGTGTCCGAAGCTAGACACAAATACAACAAAATTATTAAGGATGGTAACAGAGTCCATTTCATGTGGTCTCCATCTCATGTTGGCCTCCGAATGCATGATAGAGCTGATAAGTTAGCCAAAGAATCTGCCTTTAAAGGAGCTGTTGAGTGTAACCTTGGATTGTTAATGAGCAATCTGAGAGCAGCAGTACACCGAGAACTTCAACAAGATCTTGTAGATCTGAGGCAAAGTGAAATTGACACCAGTAATTCCATCTATCATCATACTATCATGCAAGAGTAGCCACACATCTATGGATCATCCAATAAAATCAGCAGACTTCTAGATGTTACTACTGCTCGGCTTAGACTCGGTTACAGGTATCTCTGGGAATTCTCATTATCTGCTGATGTAGACCTGACCAAATGTAAACTGTGTCAACAAAATTATTCGCACACCCTCCGTCACTATGTGATGGAGTGCGAAAAGATACCTGAATTCAGAGACAATTCTTTAACCAATGTTCCAGAGATGTGTAAACATTTCATTCATAATGATCTACCAGAAATTTTAGCCAAATATCCCCAGTTTGCTAACTGTAGGTAGTAACTGAGTGATTGTAACCTATCCACCGCTGCCCACTGGATGGGGGGGCGGTGTGCAGGACAAACATATCAATTGTGACACTAGCTCTCCACATATGTCAGTTGCATAATATAGAAACTGTACTTGTGGTCGATCTCGAACCCATTGTTGATGTGACGACTTATACTGAATTTTGTAACTAGCTCATCAAGATTGTAACTTGCTTAGCTAAATGAATTGTGGGGTTCAGTCCCTGAGCCCATTATGTGCCTCTGTAACCCTTTCCACTACCGCCCACAAGATGGGTATGGGGTGCATAATAAATGAACTAAACTAACTAACTTCCGGCCTAAACATAACACTGGGAATGTTGTAACATCTCTGACTGCCCTGTTATCAATGATTTCAGACCAAATGGTACGAGGTATTTGAGCTCTGTAACTACTTTTATTATTATTATTATTATTAATACCAGCCACTACCTTGGACCACATATGGACAAACATAACAGCTCCCCTTGTGTCTGGTATAATCTACGACAGAACAACTGACCACTATCCTACCTTTCTCATAGCGAACATGGACATAACACCACCAAAAAGCAAGAAACTTTCATTTAGGCTACACAGTGAATCAGCTTTAGACAATCTTACAGAGGCACTTTACAATATTAACTGGGATTCTGAATTCAATAATACCCATGATATAAATTCATTAGCTAACCTCTTCCTCTCCAAAACTCTAAGCCTCTACAACCTTCATTGTCCCCTTCTTACCAAGCAAGTAACTGACAAAAGATTAAACAATCCATGGCTCACAAATGGCATTCTCAACTCAATCAACAAGAAACATGAATATGAAAAGAAAGTTAGGATTGGCCTAGTTTCAAAGGAAGTAGCTAAAAGGTACTCATCAATGCTTACCAGTATCATAAGAAAGGCAAAACTTGCATATTATGTGAATAGATTCAATGAAGCAAAAGGCAACATGAAAACACTTGGAAAACTATCTCTAGTATCCTAGGAACTAAACAACACTCACATAACCAAATAAAACTCTACAAGGATGGGGATATACCGTCAACTGATTTAGAAATGGCAAATGAATTTAATAGTTTCTTTTCATCGGTTGGTGCTAATCTTGCCAGTAAAATCCCACAGACTCAGACACATATTAACACATATCTCTCAGGCAGCTATCCAAACTCTCTTCTCCTTTCACCAATCAGCCCGGCAGATGTTGTGTCCATCATACACTCTCTAAAAACCAAGGCAGGGAACACCAGTGAAATTCCGTCCATTGTGTACAAGAGAGCCTCCCATGCCCTTGCCCCACCCATAGCACTACTGTTCAACAAATCTATAGAGTGTCACACCTTCCCTGATATCCTCAAAAAAGCAAGAGTAACGCCAGTCCATAAAGGAGGCAATCCGGCGGACATAAACAATTATAGACCAATATCAAATCTACCCATTCTATCAAAAATATTTGAAAAAAATTATTTACAAACAGCTCTATTCCTACCTCGTAAAATTCGACATACTCAGCCCCTGCCAGTTTGGCTTCCGGTCCCAAAAGAGCACCAACGATGCAATCATTAGTCTCCTTGACATTATCTACTCAGCCCTTGACAAAAATGAGTTTCCGATTGGACTCTTCATTGACCTAAGAAAAGCCTTTGATACTGTTAATCACAACTACCTCTTACTTAAACTCCAGCATTATGGAATCCGAGGCCTTGCCCTTGACTACATCCGATCCTATCTTAGTGACAGACACCAATATGTAACCATCAATGATACAACTTCTTCCACTCTACCAATTACCGTTGGAGTGCCACAGGGCAGCATCTTAGGACCTCTTCTATTTCTTATATATATAAACGATCTGCCTAATGTCTCTAATATTCTCAAACCTATACTGTTTGCTGACGATACTACTCTTATCTATTCAAACCTCAACCCACATACACTAAATAATGTTGTGAATAATGAATTAAAAAAAGTCCACTTATGGATGTCAACGAACAAACTAACATTAAACATCGAAAAGACTTACTACATCTTATTTGGAAGCAAATCATCAAATGCAATTCAGCTACAGATAGACAACATCAACATCAGTAATAAAAATGATGGCAAATTTCTTGGCCTATTCCTAGACAAGAGACTCAACTTCAGCACCCACATTCAACACATAACTAAGAAAGTCTCTAAGACAGTTGGTATACTCTCCAAAATCAGATAATATGTTCCTAACTCTGCTCTCCTCTCACTATATTATGCACTAATCTACCCCTATCTTAATTATGGTATCTGTGCATGGGGGTCTACCACTGCAAACCACCTTAAGCCCATCATCACACAGCAAAAATCTGCTATCAGAATAATAACTAACTCTGCTTTCAGACAACACTCAGCTCCATTGTTTAAATCCCTAAACTTGCTAAATATTAACTCCCTCCACACATTCTCTTGTGTCAACTACATTTACAAAACCCTGTTCTCAAATGCAAACCATGCTCTGAAACTCTCCCTGGACAGATGTAATAGGACCCATTATCACCACACCAGAAATAAATATCTCTTTGATATCCCCAGGGTCAAACTTAATCTGTGTAAACACTCTATGCAAATTAAGGGACCTAGTCTATGGAACTCACTCCCTAGTGAATTGAAAAACTGTAAAACTTTTGCCTTATTTAAAAGCAAAACCAAAAAGTACCTAACTTCATCTTCTTAGTTTCCTACACTGAGCTTTAAATTTGCTCTGTACCTAGTGATACCCAATCTCCTAATTTTTATGTAATATCAAACAACCTTATCATTGTGTTCATTGCTGTCTTCTTCTATGTGCTAGCCATATGCTGTATTGTGACTACCAATTTTTGTCAACTACCATTCAAGCTGTCATTGCAACCAATCTTATATTGTTTCTGCTGTATTGTGCCTACCAATTTTTTGTCAACTACCATTCAAGCTGTCATTGCAATCAATCTCAGCTACCTATGTGCTTTAATATACTGTACCTACAATTTTCTCTCATCTTTTTTTCATTTCATGTAATCTGTTATCATTTTTTTGTCTATAATTTTTGCAAGTATTTACCTCCTTAAAATTTTCTTAGATTAAGGACCTGCCCGAAACGCTGCGCGTGCTAGTGGCTTTACAAGACTGTAATTACCATATTTGTATCCTCACATTCCTTATGTACATTCTTGTATATGCATAAATAAATAAAATAAATAAAATAAATTATTATTTATATATGGACGAGTTCATACATGGTTGTAAAGCCACTAGCACACATAGCGTTTCGGGCAGGTCCTTAGTCCTATGTTCCCTGGAATACCAACCAGGTACCCATTTTACTGTAGGGGTAAACAAAGGCTATAGTTAAGGATTGGCGGCGTCCAGTAAATCCTCCCCGGCCAGGATACGAACTCAGGACAAAGCGCAAGCTAAACGCCAGGCGAGTCTTAACCACTACACCACCGGGACTACTTCATACACTTACGTGTATTGGAAGATATTCTTGTGCTAGTGTACTGGTGGATCAGCCTGGCATTCCATATTCTCTCCTGATTCCCTGTATGACTGGCCTTCCTGTGAGGCGGGGAGGTTAGATGAACTTGTGGCTAGTTTTTTATCTACACTTTGTAATCCATCATATAGAATAGCAAAGCAGCATATTGCTGTGTAGACCTAAGCTTATTAATACAAGATTTTCTGAATATTAATTTCAGTGGGAGACACAGTTCATCTGCCAGTTCTTTTATAACTTGTGATTTAATTTCGTTTACACCTGGGACTTTTGAGTCGTTGACCCAATGTACCTTCTTGTATATATAAAATAAATAAATAAATAAATTTACGATGCTTACTGTCTGAGACATTTATTTTTGCTATATTTCGTATATGACAAGTGAAATTCAGTTCCTTGTCAATGTGAACACCAAAAATAATTTTCCAACTACTCTGCTTTCAATTTGAGTATTGTTAATTGTTAGTTTAATATGATCCATAGCAAGTCATTGAGCGCTCCTCGTACAACAGGTGTTAAGGTCACTAACCAGCAGAGTCACCCCATAAATGTATCTCGTTTTCTGTAAAAAAAAATCACAGAGAATGTTGAAATTTGTCAATTACATAAACTGTAACTTCAGAGATATCTAAGTCAATATGTGGATTTATTCCGTGATAGCGTGACAATTATAGACCAAGTAACATAAGTTAAAATACAAGCCTAAGGGACATGTGGGAGCACTGGATAAAACTGGGTTAAAATGTTTATCATAAAATGTATAAAATTATCGATTATATCATTTATTTATATATTTATTATATATTTATTTATTTACTAGCAGTACCCGGCCACAGCAACCTTCCCTGTCCCCCAGTCTTACCTGGGACGCGGTCGGGTCAAGAAGTACCTGCTCCGCGACAAGGGGTGAAGTATGTATTGGTGTTTAGCTCAGTCTACACACAGGAGACTGACTAGCATTAATCGCCTTCTACACAACTCCCCCCATGCTGGGTACTGAGATGGAGACTCGGTCACCAGAAGAACTGGCTACTTCCCACGGGAATATTAACATGGACTCAGAAAGCAGCCAGTCAGTCGAGGAGGGTGAGTTTCAAGAAGCTCTAACCAGGCAACAGAAGAAACGGAGAAGACAGGATGTAAGGCGTAGTGTTGACAGTAATAGTACTCTTAACGGAAACGACAAGAGAATGAGGAACGACTCTGAGACTGATCAAATCAGTGTCAACGGACGGACGGAACGATGTCAGGAAGGTGAGGGTCCAGCGGAGATGGAGGCTTCTCTTCCCTGCCTCATGCACGCTGGCCTATCATCAGAAGCTGCTTGTGGACAGTCAGACTCGGAAGAGAACACCGCAAGTTCGAGCCCCTGCTGAAGGAAGGTGGTAAACAGACCTTACTTAACGGTAGGTTCTATGGAGGCAGTGATGTTTCTTAGCCAGCAAGGATATGATGGAATTGTTATGGAAATACCGGAGGGGAACGAGAAGCTGACGAAGGTAATTATCTATAAATACCTCAGATTCTGGACCCCGAGTTCATCCTCGACGACCACACGATTTGTGTGGGCCATGCGTTCACCTTATTAAAGGTGAAGCTAGGAGTCAGGTGGTGGCTCTCGTTAGAGGTGAAGTTCCGAGAAAAGTGTTCATCCCCGGGGCTGGCTACAGGCATGTAGCCAAAGTATGTGGAAGAGCCCATAATATGCCTGAAATGCTGCAGATGGGGGGCATAAATCATGGAGCTGTCAAAATGATCCACGATGTCGTTTCTGCGGAAAGTCTCACCCCTCTACTGTGTGTAGAAACAGACTTAATCTGGGTGAGAAAATGTTCCCAGATGCTGCAACTGTGGAAGTTAGTTCACAATGCCAGCTCGGCTGTGTGTAGCAAGAGGGCCGAGTATGGGTGTTCCCGGCGGTGAATGTTACAGAGCAAGCAAGAGCTCTTACCAGACACCGGGAGCACAGCAAAAACAGTCTGGCCCCAAACAGTGCCAGTGAACCGGACGAATGCGTGGGTAAAGTAGTCACCTTTACTTAGGCAGGCTCAAGCAACACAGCAGCCACGCCACCACTCAGGACTCCGGCAGTGACTGTAACGGTGAGTGAAGTGGCTACCTGTGGCTCAGAAAGAGGGTCATAATGATAGGTCAAGAAGTGTGGGCTGAACTTAGAAAAGTTGGTGAGTTTCCTCCAAAATCTTGGGCAGAGGAATCGAGGTCCATCGAGGCTAAATTAAAACGTTCAGGAGGTCAAGGAAAATCACAAAACGGTTGAAGGATGGATCAGGATATAGTGGTTGAGGACAATAATGAAATATTGAGTGATGAAATGGAAGGAAAGTGAAGTGTTGTGAATGATGATAGTCGTAGTGAAAGGAAGAACCCTATAATTTACACATAAAATGAAGGAATCATTTGGGCCAATAATGGACGTCACAGGACTGAAAAAATCTCTTGAGAATCGCAATGTCGCTTTTTACTGGTGAACTTGGGAGGAGTGGGAGATGTTATACAAGGTATGGCTATCATTTAGTGAATTATAGGGGATGACTTAGACAAATTGATTAATAATGGATCACCCTAGACTGAAAGTGTTGTCATGGAATGTTAATGGTTTAAGAAACAGGGTTACAGATGTTCATTGTTATGTGATGGGAAATGATATTGATGTTGTAGCTCTCCAAGACAGGGGATAGGAATGAAGGATTATTGAAATTAAATGGTATAAAGGGTTTAACCTCTTCGCCGCAAATAACATCAGAGGCACGTCAATTTATGTTAAGAACTCCATACCAGCAGAGTTAGTAGAACCGCCATCAAAAACGTAAGGTATAGAGAGTGTCTGTGTTAAATTATCATTAAGGGAAGGGGAATTTATTATAGTTTTTTTTGTATGTATCCAGGAACTGCTTCGACGCTAACTATCTACCTGACTGCATTTATACTAATCCTTCACTGGTCATTGGGGACCTTAATGCTCGGCACACAAGCCTTGGGACAGTGGGTAGTATTAATGCTAATGGGGTCAAGTGGTTACAGTTTCTACAAGATCATCGAGATACCTGTCTCTTGGAAACAATGAACCAACTCACATCAGGGGAGGACGGCTTGACTATGCCTGCATTTTAAACTCTCAGGGGATTATGGGGAGGCTCGGGTTGTTCGGGAACTACTTAGTGACCACTTTGCCTTGAACGTTGAATTACCACTGGGGAAAAAACAAGTCCACTTTCAAAGGAAAAGGCTAAATATTAATAAGGGTATGAAAAATTATTTTATTCAAAATATGGGAGATTGGTATCAACATTACACGCCGCTCTGCGTTGATAGTTTTTACGAGGACATGGTCGAGAACATAGAGAAATTAGTACAGAGGGAAAATAACGGGGGCAGGGGAAGCAAGACGCACGGACCTAAAAAATTTAAATATTCCAATGATCAGCAAGTCAAGGGGTGGAAGAGAATGCTACGGAGTGTACATAAAGAATGGTTAAAAAAATGGAATGTGGGATGAAGAGAAAAATACAATGTTGGAAGTGGCTAGGGAATGCAGTCAGGTGAGGAAGGAGGCGCGGGACAGATACTGGCAAGAATTTGCTCAGTCCATTGGTAATACTAAGAACCTTAAAGACATATGGAGAGCAGTAAACAAAATCAGGGGTTGTACGACCAAATTCATTGCTCACGCAGATCCAGGGAAAGTTGCTAATGAGTTAGTAGATAAATGGGCAAGTGCTGCTGGTATGGAGTCCTTACCTGCAGACACGAGAGTCACCATTGAGTCATGGGAAAATATTAGAAATGGAGTAACTTTATGTGCCTTAAATACAAGATCTATAACATGCACTGAGATAACTCACGATGAGCTACTGGATGCTATAAAAAGTGGCAGCTCTACTGCTCCGGGAAAAGATGGAGTACGTATGACATACTTAATTATTTAGCCGGTATGAAACCTAGTCCCTTACTTGATTTGTTTAATATGAGTTATAGAGAGGGAAAGTTACCAAGAAAATGGAAAGAGGCTGTCATCATTCCTATCCCTAAGTCAAACGGAGGCTACAGACCTGTCTCCTTAATATCCTGCTTTTGTAAAATGATGGAAAGGATTTTGTTAAATAGGCTACTCTACCTTGTAGGTGATAACATGTCCAGTAATCTCTTTGGTTTTATCAAAGGCAAAAGTACTGCGGATTGTCTCTTAAAGTGTTTGTCTAATGTAGATGACAATTGTAGAGTTTTTGTTGATCTACAAGGAGCATTTGATAAAGCCAATATGGAAGTAATCTTATACGAATTAGCCAATCTGGGAATAACAGGGAGATTGCTACACTGGATAAAGGATTATCTACAAGGCAGAAAAGGTCAGGTGTATTACCAGGGATACATGTCTGAGGAACGGAGGTTTCAGTTAGGTACCCCACATGGGGGAGTATTAAGTCCCACCTTATTCAATGTATTAATGAACAGATTAGCATCAGAGATGTATCCTCCAGGGTTACGACGATCATATATGCTGATGACATTCTTATACAAGGCACTTCCGGGAACAAAATTCAAATTGCTCTTAACATACTTGGTACAACCTGTCACAAGTTAGGCTTAGTTATAAATGCAGATAAAGCCAAATACGAGTATAGGAAACGAAGAAATATGGCCCACTGCCTTTTGACGAAAGGCGGTGGAGTTTCTGATGGGGAAGGAAGAGACAATTGTGCATCGCGTCCCGCAGGCGCGGTGCGGCCAGCCTGGGTGGCATAAAAGGCGCACGAAGTCAGGTCTCGCTCTCACTCCCACTCCCGTCCCGGACCACGATTCAAGAAGCGCCCACCCTCCTCCCCCTTTCTGCTGGCTGCCAGTTTTCACGGTCCTGACTATGTCAGTCGTTGTTCTCACGTTTTCCTCCCGTTTCACTGGGGATGGGTGGGGGGGGGGGGGGTGCAGCGCCCGTCCCCAAGTGTTCCGCTGTCCGCAGCTACTACTTTGACTTTACTGCCATTCTACTAGTAAGCCCTACCTTGTCAGGTAATTCCTTCCTTGGCGGCTCGGCCTCTGGCCTGGGGTTATTTTCTTCTCCAAATACATATTCAGGCTTCCCCAGTCACTATGTTTTTCTGCCGCCTGATTATTCTCCAGCTAGGGTTTCCCTTATGTTATGTTGTTCACTTTGGTGTCCTGTTATACTTAGAATTAGATTTGTTACATTCGCCTCACTGCTAATTCTAGACATTAGGACATTAGGTTTCTGCAGAGTTGGTTACTAGGCTATAAGATTACGTTTTTACTACGGGTGTACAATTTAAGATGTTTTGTGTACTTTGCCTTAGCCACGGCTATGTTATACATTTGTTAAGTCCTATTTAAAAGCCTGTTTTACTTCTTCAGAATTATTTATCATGTCAATAAAATTACGCCCCCAAGGCTTGGTGTCTTCCTTCCCTGATCAGAAAATAACACTTACTCTAAATGGTGTGGAACTGAGCCGTGTTCAGAAGTACAAGTATCTGGGCATGTATGTTGGATACACATGTGAGAGTAAAAATGCTGAAATAAATCATATCAGCACCTTATGTAAAGCCCGTCTGCATCCTCTGAAAGCACTGGCTTTTTCTGGTAAAGGTGTTGGGGTACCTATCTTGCGGATGTTATACATAAGCACTGCTCGGTCCCTGATAGACTACGCAGCACCCATATTGTCTTACACAGGCCAAGGCAGAATTAAAAAAATAGCTGATACAGAACGAGGCTATGAGGATTATTCTTGGATGTCAAAGAAATGCAATGATTGAAATAATGAGAATGTAATTAAATTTACAGAGTGTGTGTGATAGAGTCCGTGACATTAACACTAGAGTATCTATTCGTTTCATGTGGAGAAAAGGAGGGAATAAGCTGTTTGAGAGCGTTCAGACCTGCTTGAGTGACGTACACACATCCAGGAAACTGAGGGAGACACGCTACACGAGAGGATTAGCTCATGACCTCGGGGGAATACGACGTACTTGACTGCTGTAAACCCTCTCGACAGTGTAATATGTCTGCTCCCTGGAAAGTACAGAAAATAGACGTCGAAATTGTACCCCTCAAGGTGAAAAAGCTTCATCATGAACCGGGGCAATTACGGTGTTTGTATGGAAGCATGATATCTCGGTTACCAAGAGGCAACAGTTTACATGTATATTGCGACGGGTCGGTGGCGGAGGATGGCAGGGCCGGGTGTGGTGTCCTAATAAGGGATTATACGGAGTTTGGGACTGTGGACAGGATAATTGAACTCCGGCTTAGTAATTATATATCATCCACACAAGCTGAACTGCAGGTCATTCTGGCGTGTTTGGAGGAAGTACGTCATGACGACAAAAATGTTTTTGTATTTGTCGATAGCCGAGGAGCACTGGAGTCCTTAAACAGTCGAAACCCAGTCTTCATGTCTATAGTTGAGGACTGTAAGAGAAGAATAACTGAGATACAGCTGAAAGGTTATAGTGTGAAATTCATGTGGATTCCATCTCATGTTGGAATAGTGCTCAACGAGGTGGCGGATGACTTGGCCAAACGTGCCACATCAAAACCACAAGTTGACATTGAATGTGAATTCACAATGAGACAAATAAGAAGCAAAATCAGAAATATTCAGGCACAGGCAGGAGTGGAGAGGAGAGAGATAATGTATGAGAGAAGTCAAACCATGCAACACTACATGTATGTGAGTCAAAACACCCATTTCACTTATGGTAAAAGGAGAAATGCTTGGAGTGACTCTGTGTACATGCGGCTCAGGCTTGGGTACAAATATTACTGGGAATATGGGATAGATGTTCATGATAATGACACGAAGTGTAAACTATGTGGTATGTTAAGGTCTCACACCCTTGCCCATTATGTTCTTGATTGTCCGTTGATTAATGTATATAGAAACACTGAGATAAGGACTGTTCCTGAACAAATAGCCTGGATGTGTCACAACGGAAAGGTTGATGATATTCTTGAGAGATATAAGAATTTTGCACCAAGATTGTAATGTTTTGTTGAATTATCTGCAGGTGTCTTGCAAATTGTCTATACAGTATACCTAGGTCATAAAAGTATTTGTGTGTACGTCTGATACCATACTACTTGTGAAGGAGGAAATGTATATGTTTACCTCTCAGAATGTTTGGTAATATGTTTATTTGTGATGTGTGTCTATGTATATATTAACACGTTGTACTGAATGGGGTGAGAATAGCTTGAGCTACCTCATCCCTTTGTGTGTATTTTACCTCAATAAACTTATTTCAATTTCAATTCAATTTCAATCCCACAGACTTAGACACATGTATGGCTGTGAAACTGTGTATGGCTGACTCCATACACAGTTTCAAATGTAGATATGATAGAGCCCAGTAGGCTCAGGAATCTGTACACCAGTTGATTGACAGTTGAGAGGCGGGACCAAAGAGCCAAAGCTCAACCCCCGCAAGCACAATTAGGTGAATACATATTAACACATATCTCTCAGGCAGCTATCCAAACCTCTCTTCTCCTTTCACCAGTCAGCCCGGCAGATGTTGTGTCCAACATACACTCACTAAAAACCGAGGCAGGGAACATCAGTGAAATTCCGTCCATTGTATACAAGAGCGCCTCCCATGCCCTTGCGCCACCTATAGCTCTTTTGTTCAACAAATCCATAGAGTGTCATACCTTCCCTGATATCCTTAAAAAAGCAGGAGTAACGCCAGTTCATAAAGGAGGTAATTCGGCGGACATAAACAATTATAGACCAACATCAAACCTACCAATATTATCAAAAATATTTGAAAAAATTATCTACAAACAGCTCTATTCCTACCTCGTAAAATTCGACATACTCAGCCCCTGCCAGTTTGACTTCCGGTCCCACAAGAGCACCAATGATGCAATCATTAATCTCCTTGACGTAATCTACTCAGCCCTTGACAAAAATGAATTTCTGATTGGACTCTTCATTGACCTAAGAAAAGCCTTTGATACTGTTAATCACAATTACCTCTTACATAAACTCCATCATTATGGAATCAGAGGCCTTGCTCTGGACTATATCCTATCTTAGTGACAGACACCAATATGTAACCATCAATGATACAACCTCTTCCACTCTACCAATAACCGTTGGAGTGCCACAGGGCAGCATCTTAGGACCTCTTCTATTTCTTATATATATCAATGATCTGCCTAATGTCTCTAATATTCTTAAACCTATACTGTTTGCTGATGATACTATACCTCATCTATTCAGACTCCAACCCACATACACTAAACAATGTTGTGAATAATAAAGTTAAAAAAGTCTACTTATGGATGTCAACTAACAAACTAACACTAAACATAGAAAAGACCTACTACATCTTATTTGGAAGCAAATCATCGAATGCAATTCAGCTACAGATAGACAACATTAACATTAGTAATAAAAATGATGGAAAGTTTCTTGACCTATTCCTAGACAAGAGACTCAACTTCAGCACCCACATTCAACACATAACTAAGAAAGTCTCTAAAACAGTTGGTATACTCTCTAAAATCAGATATTATGTTCCTAACTCTGCTCTCCTCTCACTATATTATGCACTAATCTATCCCTATCTGAATTATGGTATCTGTGCATGGGGGTCAGCCACTGCAAACCACCTCATGCCCATCATCAACCAGCAAAAATCTGCTATCAGAATTATAACAAACTCTGCTTTCAGACAACACTCAGCTCCCTTGTTTAAATCCCTAAACTTGCTAAATATTAACTCCCTCCACACATTCTCTTGTGTCAACTACATTTACAAAACCCTGTTCTTAAATGCAAATTCTGCTCTGAAACTCTCCCCGGACAGATGTAATAGGACCCATTATCACCACACCAGAAATAAATATCTCTTTGATATCCTGTTATAAATATATATG
>NC_091184.1:13841398-13952843 GCF_040958095.1 Procambarus clarkii | reverse complement strand
TGGGGGATTAGCAGTCTGGGTCACAAAATGGCTGGCGCCCTTTGTCTCATAGCAACGTATAATGAATCATTCTATAGTATTCAGTAATTTAGAGAAATAAGTCTTCATTCAAATTGTATAATATTACTGTTTATAATATCGAGAGGATCCTAATTGTAAGGATAATGAGTAAGTCACCATCAGTGACATCACTAGCGGGACTATAGTCTCTACTGCGCAATCATTTGGGCGACCTTAGGTCACGAAGGTCACTAAAGCTCCATATTTTTGTTATTTTCTCAAAGGTCAAATAGCCATTTTGTAATCGGAAATAGTTCTTCCCTAGATGCTTGTGTAATTAACTTCAGTTAAAAGAATTCAACCAATCTGGGTCGTTTAGTACAACAGAATTAGTTGTTAAACTTAAGCCTTGCTAGTAACTTAGTAAACTAGGCGGAAGAACACTGATCTGTGCTTCTGGGTAGAGGAGCATGAGGGAAAGACAGTGTGGAACTGGGAGCGGCCCTGGCAAGTGACCTCGACCCTCTTGCCCCAAGAACTAGCACTATCACCGAGCTGGTCACCTCAAGGTAGAGTTGCTAAGAGTTGGTATAGGGAATTTGGTCAACTCATTGCCTTTCACTATAGGGAGTGCTTTGATTTTAGATTTTGTTTAGTTTTGAATAAAACCATTTAGCTAGTAAATTTGTCTTTTTATTACTTTCCATATTTGTAATATTGTTTACATGTTTCCGGACCACGTGGTGCCCACGAGGCCGAGTCGAGTTGGGCCGCAGATTCTAACACCAAGTAAGAATTCATTATCCCTTTGATTTTGATAATTCCGCACTTTTAATGTAAAAATTCAACCGTCCCCTATATTACTAGTGGGGATCAAGCCCCAAGGTTCATTGATTAGCATGATCGATCCAGACCTCGGTCATTGCTCAGTGGTAATGGTCTGGTGGTGGCAGCGCAAGGCGATTCTAGAGTTTTGCTAGAAGTCTATTTCACGTCATAAGGGTTGTAGAACCTTAATCCGTTCAAGCAGCTTAAGACCACGTGGCGTGGGGTCGGCTCAAGTGTAGCTCTGGGGTTCCTTGGTTTGAGTTAGTGAATAAAGAATACGAGTGAAGGTGAAAGAAGAGAAGTAAAGAGAGAGGGAACCTTATCCGTGTTACAAGACTAAAACTTAATACTTATTGAGATTAAAGTATAAATTGTGTTGAGAAAAAATAAGAAAAAAATGGAAAAAGGAAGTGGGGGGGGGAAAGCATGGCTGAAAAAAAGCAAAAATACAATTTGGTCAACTAAACAGCATTGTTTAAAATAGAAGACATGGGTTGACATTTTGGGGGTGAGGTAGGTTGCATTGAGTTAATTAGGTAGTACTTAGTTTTCATCGTAAACTGGTTGGGAGAGGTACAGTCTTTAACATAATTAGGAAGGTCATTCCACATTCCAGGTCCCTTGATTTGTAAAGCATTTCTAATTTGACTAAGTTTTACTCTTGGAATATCAAATAGGTATTTGTTTCTGGTGTGGTGCTCATGGGATCTGTTACAACCTTCTAGGAAGCTTTTAAGGTCCGGATTGACATTAGAGTTCACTGGACCCACAGTCAACTGGAAGTGGGGGATAAGGAACTGGATCAAAATGAGACAGATCGCAACCTCAGCCTCCTACCACCTCGCCCTTGGGTTGCTCCACTGTTCAAGCAGTGGTTGCCCTTCGTGACCGGTTGCAGGAACACCAGCAGCAGTCACAGCAGCAAACGGAGCGGCTGCAAGAGCAACTCCAACATGAGAAAAAATCCACCAGCGATATTTCGATGATGCTCACGCGTATGAGGGGACTTGTAAGCAATGACCGCCAAACTCCCCCTTCCACCCCTGAACCCTCCAAACATGTGTTCGCTTGCCCATCAGGGGAAACTTCTAGTGATCTTGAAATCTTGTGTAGTGGAGTCCTTCCACGCAAGTTAACTGCCAAAGTTGTGCTAAAGTATGTTCAAAACGACTCTATAGCTGGAAATGACAGACAAATTGTACTAGACCATTGGATGCAAATGTGTGACATTGGTAATAAACTAAGAAATGTTCCTGGACTTATACCGTAGTGCAATAGATAATATGTATATAGATAATATATATTAAGTGAACTAATAATATCAATATATAATGCTGACTTTAAATGCACAATTAACTAAGTTATCCATCCTTAGCTGGAACATTGCATCCCTCAAAAAAAGGTTCTCAGATTTACATCACAAAGTAACAACTGAACACATCGATATTGTATGTCTCCAGGAGTGCAGAGTTCCCGCAAGATCCTCACCCCCGAAATTGCCCTCATTTGTTTCTTACAACCTCAGATCCAGTAACTCTTGCATTCTATACATCAAACAATCCCTACCCCATCAACTTCTGCCAGAAAAACAAACTGCAGGTCAACAGTATGGAGTGAGGATCTATGTGGGCAACTCTATTCTCAATGTGTTTAATCTATATGCTCCAGCAGGAAAGTTAAATTATATTGATCTTCCGGCCTGCGCTCAAGCAGAGCCAACCATCATTCTTGGTGACTACAATGCTAGACACAAGGACATTGGTGGCTCTCGCTTCAGTAACGGTAACGGGAATCAACTGCTGTCGCTACTAAATAGTCACCAAGATGTGCAGATTGTGGGTGACCTTGAACCCACGCATATTTGTGGAGGCATTCTAGACCTCTGTGTTGGTTTCAACGTCTCTCACGTCTGGTACACATCACCTATTGTAACAGATTTGTTGTCAGATCATCACCCTAGATTGACTACTCATGTATAGGAAATACCATCCTGCCCGGTGGAACTTTCAAACACAAACGGCTCAGTGTTCCTCCTGCTCGATGTAAAGACTTTGTTGCTCATGTGTCAGCGTGGTACAGCACTTATGATCCCTCCACAGTCCAGACATTTAACGACGGTCTAGTACAGAGCATTCAGATGTTTGCTGACCCTTTAGGTCGGCCCCCTGCACCATCCAATAGTCGGACGATATGAAAGGTAATAAACGCCATGCCTATTACAATGACCCCAAACTGCGTACTTGAAACGCACTGCCAGACGAGTTGGGCTTGCATATAGGGAAACAAGTACGCCAGCAATGTTCAAGCTCTTTCAGAAAGCCCTAGCCAAAGGCGAGGGAGCGCATGACAGAGCTCAGGCAAGATAACTGGGAAACTTTTGTTACAGTCTCAACTCTCACACCCCCCTCAGCCAGGCATGGAAGGATATCAAAAGAATTAAAGGCGATAAGATCGGCCAAGTAGCACACCCTCACCCTCTACACAGAGCTAACGAGTTAGTAGATGCTTGGGCAAACCACCTCTAGCTTCAATAATCTTCCCCCAGATATACAGTTCAGATTAAATGCTGGTTACGGAGATCGAGAAAGGCTCGTTGACTTCATGCTCCACAAGGAAGATAAATGCAACGTGCCATTTACTGAGTTTGAATTACTCGCGGCCCTAAACAAAGGCAAAGCCACATCCCCCGGTGAAGATGGTATCACTTATGACATATTGAGTCTGCTTCCTTTAGTACCAGGGAATCCCCGGCTTGAGCTGTATAATATGAGCTATGTTACGGACCCAAATCCAGCGTCGTAGCACGGAGCAGTGACGACAACGCCATCTGTGAGTCAGCTCCCGAAACCCCCCTCAAATGGACGACGCCATCTAGTGAGGACGGGATATACCGGCCACAGGTGCTGGATTCGCCGTCTTAATCAGCTCGTAACATAGCCGCTGCTGACCTCTGGTGAGGTGGCGCTTAGACAGCAACGCCATCTATGGAGTGGATAGGTGGACGTTTGTGTCTAAGCCTGTAAGTGAGGTGCCCTAGAGCGTCCCTAGTACTAATGACGTGTCTGATTACAGAGTCGACCTGGGACTGCTGTATTGGACGATGAGGCAGTCTACCCAAGGCAGCCAAGGTCTCTCCACGAGTTTGCTCTGAGAACTGTGAGTCACCCCCGGACGGACACTGTTGAGAGTGTTAGCCTGCCTGTGACGTGGCAGAGTCGAGGAATCGTCGTATCCAGGGCTGGCTGGTGGAGGAGACTAGCCACTGTGGTGCTGAGAGAGGAGAGTGATCAGCGGAATCACACGAGGCTCCTGCCTAGGGCTCACAACCCTAGTATCGGTCGTGGAGTGGCCTACACAGCGGAGTTGATCGGAACCTGCCAGCTACAGGCTGGATCGTGGTTGAAGGCCTCCACGACGACGCACCCAGTGGGTACTGTGATTGGCTGGCCTGTGGCCAGGGTAGATTCGCCGAGAATCAGAAGATTCATCGTGGGCCAAAGAAGAGAACCAGGGCTACTCATCGTGAGCACCGTGGAGCACCCTGTGTCTTCAGAGGAAGACGAATCTGTATATAATAAGTGTAGTTATAGCAACCCTGTGTGACTGTTTATATATTTATTTATGGTGGTGGTGATTATATATATAAAGCAGTGCATTTGTATCCCTTCCCCTTTAATTTAACTTGCGTTACGGAACACACCCCTTGAAAGCCACTACTAACTTGGGGCCGGATACCCAAACTCTAACAATATCAGAGAAGAACCCGGTTGCGACCCAATAGGGCCGTAACAAGCTATGTTACTGGGGAACTTCCTATCTCTTGGACCAACAGTATAATCATTCCAATTCCCAAGCCAAATCAAGAGAATGCTTTCCGCCCAATTTCCCTTACTAGCTGCATTTGCAAAACATTCGAGAGAATGGTCCTAAACCGTCTCCTCCATAGAATAAGAACCATGCTATCCCCCCAGATATATGGCTTCATGCATGGAAGGAGTGTGCATCATTGCATCAACACCTCTCTTACCCTGCACACTGAAAAGTCATATACCACCTTCCTAGATCTTAAGTCTGCCTTTGATATTGCAAATAGACATGTTATCTTGAGTGAGCTTGCAAGAATGAATATTGGTGGTCGGCTTCTTTGTTGGATCAGGGGTTACTTATCCAACAGGAAGTCATATGTATTTTTCCAGGGACATAGGAGTGTAACAAGAGACTTTGAACTAGGTACCCCGCAGGGTGGTGTCCTCAGTCCTACCTTATTTAATATCTTAATAAACACACTGTTAAATTCAATACCGAGCAAACCCAACGTCCACATCATTAGCTATGCTGATGATATAATGATACACACCACTGGGTATGCTAACACGCAGAACACTCTTACTCTGTATTAGACTCATGTCAGGACCTAGGTTTAATTATCTCAGCAGAGAAAACAAAGATACTAAATCGGCACCCACCCAGGCAGGGAGGAGCTGTTCGCAAGATGCAACTGTCTGATGGCTCCCAGCTTGACTATGTGAACAGATTCAAATACCTTGGCTTTGAGGTGCCACTGTATGGTCCTGCTGTATTCAGACTCTGCCGTCAGTATAAAGAGAGGCTTCGAGTTCTCAAGGCTGTTGCAGGTTATCACTCAGGCTATGGTGCCAATGTCAGAATTGTCAAAATGATGTACTTTGCATACATCAGATCTCTAGTGGATTATGCTGCACCTCTGCTTGTTTTGATGCCTGAAAGAAAGCTTGGAGGGCTTGAAAAATTACACAACGAAGCCTTGAGGAAAATCCTTGGGTGCCCTTGTACCACAAAGATACTTAATATGAGAAAGGAACTTAATATTCTGAGCGTTGTTGATCGTGTTACTGAAATTAACTGTCAAATTGGTATAAAAATGCTTAGGCTAACTCATCCTAATCCTTGCACAGAAGCCCTCCAGAATTTCTTTATTGAAGATCAGCATTGTTCCAAATGGATAACAAAAACTGGAACTCAACTCAGAATGTATCGGGTTCATGATTTGTACCAAGAGAAACAACAACGGCACTTTCCTGCACCGTGGGAGGTTACACCCTTTCCAGTTTTAATCCCTCCCTTTCCACCCAAGAAGCAAATTAGAGATCAGCCCAAGCTTCGTCTTGAGGCAAAGCTCAGCGCCTTAAGCCATATTGATGCTCTGTCCACAGAGCATTCTCTCTCTCAAATTATATACACTGATGGTTCCCTACACCGCACCACGGGTGCAGCTGGAAGTGCAGTTGTCCTGACAATGGGCGATGGCCTATACTTTGAGTGGGGAGTCCGTATAAACAACTGGGCCTCTACCCTTCAGACTGAACTAGTTGCCTTGTACACATTTCAGTGCAAGGAACAAGTCTCCAAACTTGATACATTAATTGTAAGTGACTCCTTATCATCCTTAAATGCTCTCAACTCTTTAAGACATAACTGTAACATGCTCGTGTCCGAAGCTAGACACAAATACAACAAAATTATTAAGGATGGTAACAGAGTCCATTTCATGTGGTCTCCATCTCATGTTGGCCTCCGAATGCATGATAGAGCTGATAAGTTAGCCAAAGAATCTGCCTTTAAAGGAGCTGTTGAGTGTAACCTTGGATTGTTAATGAGCAATCTGAGAGCAGCAGTACACCGAGAACTTCAACAAGATCTTGTAGATCTGAGGCAAAGTGAAATTGACACCAGTAATTCCATCTATCATCATACTATCATGCAAGAGTAGCCACACATCTATGGATCATCCAATAAAATCAGCAGACTTCTAGATGTTACTACTGCTCGGCTTAGACTCGGTTACAGGTATCTCTGGGAATTCTCATTATCTGCTGATGTAGACCTGACCAAATGTAAACTGTGTCAACAAAATTATTCGCACACCCTCCGTCACTATGTGATGGAGTGCGAAAAGATACCTGAATTCAGAGACAATTCTTTAACCAATGTTCCAGAGATGTGTAAACATTTCATTCATAATGATCTACCAGAAATTTTAGCCAAATATCCCCAGTTTGCTAACTGTAGGTAGTAACTGAGTGATTGTAACCTATCCACCGCTGCCCACTGGATGGGGGGGCGGTGTGCAGGACAAACATATCAATTGTGACACTAGCTCTCCACATATGTCAGTTGCATAATATAGAAACTGTACTTGTGGTCGATCTCGAACCCATTGTTGATGTGACGACTTATACTGAATTTTGTAACTAGCTCATCAAGATTGTAACTTGCTTAGCTAAATGAATTGTGGGGTTCAGTCCCTGAGCCCATTATGTGCCTCTGTAACCCTTTCCACTACCGCCCACAAGATGGGTATGGGGTGCATAATAAATGAACTAAACTAACTAACTTCCGGCCTAAACATAACACTGGGAATGTTGTAACATCTCTGACTGCCCTGTTATCAATGATTTCAGACCAAATGGTACGAGGTATTTTGAGCTCTGTAACTACTTTTATTATTATTATTATTATTAATACCAGCCACTACCTTGGACCACATATGGACAAACATAACAGCTCCCCTTGTGTCTGGTATAATCTACGACAGAACAACTGACCACTATCCTACCTTTCTCATAGCGAACATGGACATAACACCACCAAAAAGCAAGAAACTTTCATTTAGGCTACACAGTGAATCAGCTTTAGACAATCTTACAGAGGCACTTTACAATATTAACTGGGATTCTGAATTCAATAATACCCATGATATAAATTCATTAGCTAACCTCTTCCTCTCCAAAACTCTAAGCCTCTACAACCTTCATTGTCCCCTTCTTACCAAGCAAGTAACTGACAAAAGATTAAACAATCCATGGCTCACAAATGGCATTCTCAACTCAATCAACAAGAAACATGAATATGAAAAGAAAGTTAGGATTGGCCTAGTTTCAAAGGAAGTAGCTAAAAGGTACTCATCAATGCTTACCAGTATCATAAGAAAGGCAAAACTTGCATATTATGTGAATAGATTCAATGAAGCAAAAGGCAACATGAAAAACACTTGGAAAACTATCTCTAGTATCCTAGGAACTAAACAACACTCACATAACCAAATAAAACTCTACAAGGATGGGGATATACCGTCAACTGATTTAGAAATGGCAAATGAATTTAATAGTTTCTTTTCATCGGTTGGTGCTAATCTTGCCAGTAAAATCCCACAGACTCAGACACATATTAACACATATCTCTCAGGCAGCTATCCAAACTCTCTTCTCCTTTCACCAATCAGCCCGGCAGATGTTGTGTCCATCATACACTCTCTAAAAACCAAGGCAGGGAACACCAGTGAAATTCCGTCCATTGTGTACAAGAGAGCCTCCCATGCCCTTGCCCCACCCATAGCACTACTGTTCAACAAATCTATAGAGTGTCACACCTTCCCTGATATCCTCAAAAAAGCAAGAGTAACGCCAGTCCATAAAGGAGGCAATCCGGCGGACATAAACAATTATAGACCAATATCAAATCTACCCATTCTATCAAAAATATTTGAAAAAAATTATTTACAAACAGCTCTATTCCTACCTCGTAAAATTCGACATACTCAGCCCCTGCCAGTTTGGCTTCCGGTCCCAAAAGAGCACCAACGATGCAATCATTAGTCTCCTTGACATTATCTACTCAGCCCTTGACAAAAATGAGTTTCCGATTGGACTCTTCATTGACCTAAGAAAAGCCTTTGATACTGTTAATCACAACTACCTCTTACTTAAACTCCAGCATTATGGAATCCGAGGCCTTGCCCTTGACTACATCCGATCCTATCTTAGTGACAGACACCAATATGTAACCATCAATGATACAACTTCTTCCACTCTACCAATTACCGTTGGAGTGCCACAGGGCAGCATCTTAGGACCTCTTCTATTTCTTATATATATAAACGATCTGCCTAATGTCTCTAATATTCTCAAACCTATACTGTTTGCTGACGATACTACTCTTATCTATTCAAACCTCAACCCACATACACTAAATAATGTTGTGAATAATGAATTAAAAAAAGTCCACTTATGGATGTCAACGAACAAACTAACATTAAACATCGAAAAGACTTACTACATCTTATTTGGAAGCAAATCATCAAATGCAATTCAGCTACAGATAGACAACATCAACATCAGTAATAAAAATGATGGCAAATTTCTTGGCCTATTCCTAGACAAGAGACTCAACTTCAGCACCCACATTCAACACATAACTAAGAAAGTCTCTAAGACAGTTGGTATACTCTCCAAAATCAGATAATATGTTCCTAACTCTGCTCTCCTCTCACTATATTATGCACTAATCTACCCCTATCTTAATTATGGTATCTGTGCATGGGGGTCTACCACTGCAAACCACCTTAAGCCCATCATCACACAGCAAAAATCTGCTATCAGAATAATAACTAACTCTGCTTTCAGACAACACTCAGCTCCATTGTTTAAATCCCTAAACTTGCTAAATATTAACTCCCTCCACACATTCTCTTGTGTCAACTACATTTACAAAACCCTGTTCTCAAATGCAAACCATGCTCTGAAACTCTCCCTGGACAGATGTAATAGGACCCATTATCACCACACCAGAAATAAATATCTCTTTGATATCCCCAGGGTCAAACTTAATCTGTGTAAACACTCTATGCAAATTAAGGGACCTAGTCTATGGAACTCACTCCCTAGTGAATTGAAAAACTGTAAAACTTTTGCCTTATTTAAAAGCAAAACCAAAAAGTACCTAACTTCATCTTCTTAGTTTCCTACACTGAGCTTTAAATTTGCTCTGTACCTAGTGATACCCAATCTCCTAATTTTTATGTAATATCAAACAACCTTATCATTGTGTTCATTGCTGTCTTCTTCTATGTGCTAGCCATATGCTGTATTGTGACTACCAATTTTTGTCAACTACCATTCAAGCTGTCATTGCAACCAATCTTATATTGTTTCTGCTGTATTGTGCCTACCAATTTTTTGTCAACTACCATTCAAGCTGTCATTGCAATCAATCTCAGCTACCTATGTGCTTTAATATACTGTACCTACAATTTTCTCTCATCTTTTTTTCATTTCATGTAATCTGTTATCATTTTTTTGTCTATAATTTTTGCAAGTATTTACCTCCTTAAAATTTTCTTAGATTAAGGACCTGCCCGAAACGCTGCGCGTGCTAGTGGCTTTACAAGACTGTAATTACCATATTTGTATCCTCACATTCCTTATGTACATTCTTGTATATGCATAAATAAATAAAATAAATAAAATAAATTATTATTTATATATGGACGAGTTCATACATGGTTGTAAAGCCACTAGCACACATAGCGTTTCGGGCAGGTCCTTAGTCCTATGTTCCCTGGAATACCAACCAGGTACCCATTTTACTGTAGGGGTAAACAAAGGCTATAGTTAAGGATTGGCGGCGTCCAGTAAATCCTCCCCGGCCAGGATACGAACTCAGGACAAAGCGCAAGCTAAACGCCAGGCGAGTCTTAACCACTACACCACCGGGACTACTTCATACACTTACGTGTATTGGAAGATATTCTTGTGCTAGTGTACTGGTGGATCAGCCTGGCATTCCATATTCTCTCCTGATTCCCTGTATGACTGGCCTTCCTGTGAGGCGGGGAGGTTAGATGAACTTGTGGCTAGTTTTTTATCTACACTTTGTAATCCATCATATAGAATAGCAAAGCAGCATATTGCTGTGTAGACCTAAGCTTATTAATACAAGATTTTCTGAATATTAATTTCAGTGGGAGACACAGTTCATCTGCCAGTTCTTTTATAACTTGTGATTTAATTTCGTTTACACCTGGGACTTTTGAGTCGTTGACCCAATGTACCTTCTTGTATATATAAAATAAATAAATAAATAAATTTACGATGCTTACTGTCTGAGACATTTATTTTTGCTATATTTCGTATATGACAAGTGAAATTCAGTTCCTTGTCAATGTGAACACCAAAAATAATTTTCCAACTACTCTGCTTTCAATTTGAGTATTGTTAATTGTTAGTTTAATATGATCCATAGCAAGTCATTGAGCGCTCCTCGTACAACAGGTGTTAAGGTCACTAACCAGCAGAGTCACCCCATAAATGTATCTCGTTTTCTGTAAAAAAAAATCACAGAGAATGTTGAAATTTGTCAATTACATAAACTGTAACTTCAGAGATATCTAAGTCAATATGTGGATTTATTCCGTGATAGCGTGACAATTATAGACCAAGTAACATAAGTTAAAATACAAGCCTAAGGGACATGTGGGAGCACTGGATAAAACTGGGTTAAAATGTTTATCATAAAATGTATAAAATTATCGATTATATCATTTATTTATATATTTATTATATATTTATTTATTTACTAGCAGTACCCGGCCACAGCAACCTTCCCTGTCCCCCAGTCTTACCTGGGACGCGGTCGGGTCAAGAAGTACCTGCTCCGCGACAAGGGGTGAAGTATGTATTGGTGTTTAGCTCAGTCTACACACAGGAGACTGACTAGCATTAATCGCCTTCTACACAACTCCCCCCATGCTGGGTACTGAGATGGAGACTCGGTCACCAGAAGAACTGGCTACTTCCCACGGGAATATTAACATGGACTCAGAAAGCAGCCAGTCAGTCGAGGAGGGTGAGTTTCAAGAAGCTCTAACCAGGCAACAGAAGAAACGGAGAAGACAGGATGTAAGGCGTAGTGTTGACAGTAATAGTACTCTTAACGGAAACGACAAGAGAATGAGGAACGACTCTGAGACTGATCAAATCAGTGTCAACGGACGGACGGAACGATGTCAGGA
Organism: Procambarus clarkii; assembly: GCF_040958095.1. Classification (NCBI taxonomy): domain Eukaryota; kingdom Metazoa; phylum Arthropoda; class Malacostraca; order Decapoda; family Cambaridae; genus Procambarus; species Procambarus clarkii. Next base: position 13,941,187 of record NC_091184.1, on the reverse strand, counting down.
AGGTGAGGGTCAGCGGAGATGGAGGCTTCTCTTCCCTGCCTCATGCACGCTGGCCTATCATCAGAAGCTGCTGTGGACAGTCAGACTCGGAAGAGAACACCGCAAGTTCGAGCCCCTGCTGAAGGAAGGTGTAAACAGACCTTACTTAACGGTAGGTTCTATGGAGGCAGTGATGTTTCTTAGCCAGCAAGGATATGATGGAATTGTTATGGAAATACCGGAGGGGAACGAGAAGCTGACGAAGGTAATTATCTATAAATACCCTCAGATTCTGGACCCCGAGTTCATCCTCGACGACCAACGATTTGTGTGGGCCATGCGTCACCTTATTAAAGGTGAAGCTAGGAGTCAGGTGGTGGCTCTAGTTAGAGGTGAAGTTCCCGAGAAAGTGTTCATCCCCGGGGCTGGCTACAGGCATGTAGCAAAGTATGTGGAAGAGCCCATAATATGCCTGAAATGCTGCAGATGGGGGCATAAATCCTGGAGCTGTCAAAATGATCCACGATGTCGTTTCTGCGGAAAGTCTCACCCCTCTACTGTGTGTAGAAACAGACTTAATCTGGGTGAGAAAATGGTTCCCAGATGCTGCAACTGTGGAGGTGTTCACAATGCCAGCTCGGCTGTGTGTAGCAAGAGGCCGAGTATGGGTGTTCCCCGGCCGGTGAATGTTACAGAGCAAGCAAGAGCTCTTACCCAGACACCGGGAGCACAGCAAAACAGTCTGCCCCAAACAGTGCCAGTGAACCGGACGAATGCGTGGGTAAAGGAGTCACCTTTACTTAGGCAGGCTCAAGCAACAAGCAGCCACGCCACCACTCAGGACTCCGGCAGTGACTGTAACGGTGAGTGAAGTGGCTACTGTGGCTCAGAAAGAGGGTCATAATGATATGGTCAAGGAAGTGTGGGCTGAACTTAGAAAAGTTGGTGAGTTCCTCCAAAATCTTGGGCAGAGGAATCGAGTCCATCGAGGCTAAATTAAACGTTCAGGAGGTCAAGGAAAATCACAAAACGGTGAAGGATGGACAGGATATAGTGGTTGAGGACAATAATGAAATATTGAGTGATGAAATGAAGGAAAGTGAAGTGTGTGAATGATGATAGTCGTAGTGAAAGGAAGAACCCTATAATTTCACATAAAATGAAGGAATCATTTGGGCCAATAATGGACGTCACAGGACTGAAAAAATCTCTTGAGAATCGCAATGTCGCTTTTACTGGTGAACTTGGGAGGAGGTGGGAGATGTTATACAAGGTATGGCTATCATTTAGTGAATTTATAGGGGATGACTTAGGCAATGAATTGTTTAATAATGGATCACCCTAGACTGAAAGTGTTGTCATGGAATGTTAATGGTTTAAGAAACAGGGTTACAGATGTTCATTGTTATGTGATGGGAAATGATATTGATGTTGTAGCTCTCCAAGAGACAGGGGATAGGAATGAAGGATTATTGAAATTAAATGGTTATAAAGGGTTTCACCTCTTCGCCGCAAATAACATCAGAGGCACGTCAATTTATGTTAAGAACTCCATACCAGCAGAGTTAGTAGAACCGCCATCAAAAACGCAAGGTATAGAGAGTGTCTGTGTTAAATTATCATTAAGGGAAGGGGAATTTATTATAGTTTTTTTTGTATGTATCCAGGAACTGCTTCGACGCTAACTATCTACCTGACTGCATTTATACTAATCCTTCACTGGTCATTGGGGACCTTAATGCTCGGCACACAAGCCTTGGGACAGTGGGTAGTATTAATGCTAATGGGGTCAAGTGGTTACAGTTTCTACAAGATCATCCAGATACCTGTCTATTGAGAAACAATGAACCAACTCACATCAGGGGAGGACGGCTTGACTATGCCTGCATTTTAAACTCTCAGGGGATTATGGGGGAGGCTCGGGTTGTTCGGGAACTACTTAGTGACCACTTTGCCTTGAACGTTGAATTACCACTGGGGAAAAAACAAGTCCACTTTCAAAGGAAAAGGCTAAATATTAATAAGGGTATGAAAAATTATTTTATTCAAAATATGGGAGATTGGTATCAACATTACACGCCGCTCTGCGTTGATAGTTTTTACGAGGACATGGTCGAGAACATAGAGAAATTAGTACAGAGGGAAAATAACGGGGGCAGGGGAAGCAAGACGCACGGACCTAAGAAATTTAAATATTCCAATGATCAGCAAGTCAAGGGGTGGGAGAGAATGCTACGGAGTGCGCATAAAGAATGGTTAAAAAATGGAATGTGGGATGAAGAGAAAAATACAATGTTGGAAGTGGCTAGGGAATGCAGTCAGGTGAGGAAGGAGGCGCGGGACAGATACTGGCAAGAATTTGCTCAGTCCATTGGTAATACTAAGAACCTTAAAGACATATGGAGAGCAGTAAACAAAATCAGGGGTTGTAAGACCAAATTCATTGCTCACGCAGATCCAGGGAAAGTTGCTAATGAGTTAGTAGATAAATGGGCAAGTGCTGCTGGTATGGAGTCCTTACCTGCAGACATGAGAGTCACCATTGAGTCATGGGAAAATATTAGAAATGGAGTAACTTTATGTGCCTTAAATACAAGATCTATAACATGCACTGAGATAACTCACGATGAGCTACTGGATGCTATAAAAAGTGGCAGCTCTACTGCTCCGGGGAAAGATGGAGTAACGTATGACGTACTTAATTATTTAGCCGGTATGAAACCTAGTCCCTTACTTGAATTGTTTATTATGAGTTATAGAGAGGGAAAGTTACCAAGAAAATGGAAAGAGCCTGTCATCATTCCTATCCCTAAGTCAAACGGAGGCTACAGACCTGTCTCCTTAATATCCTGCTTTTGTAAAATGATGGAAAGGATTTTGTTAAATAGGCTACTCTACCTTGTAGGTGATAACATGTCCAGTAATCTCTTTGGTTTTATCAAAGGCAAAAGTACTGCGGATTGTCTCTTAAAGTGTTTGTCTAATGTGGATGACAATTGTAGAGTTTTTGTTGATCTACAAGGAGCATTTGATAAAGCCAATATGGAAGTAATCTTATACGAATTAGCCAATCTGGGAATAACAGGGAGATTGCTACACTGGATAAAGGATTATCTACAAGGCAGAAAAGGTCAGGTGTATTACCAGGGATACATGTCTGAGGAACGGAGGTTTCAGTTAGGTACCCCACATGGGGGAGTATTAAGTCCCACCTTATTCAATGTATTAATGAACAGATTAGCATCAGAGATGTATCCTCCAGGGGTTACGACGATCATATATGCTGATGACATTCTTATACAAGGCACTTCCGGGAACAAAATTCAAATTGCTCTTAACATACTTGGTACAACCTGTCACAAGTTAGGCTTAGTTATAAATGCAGATAAAGCCAAATACGAGTATAGGAAACGAAGAAATATGGCCCACTGCCTTTTGACGAAAGGCGGTGGAGTTTCTGATGGGGAAGGAAGAGACAATTGTGCATCGCGTCCCGCAGGCGCGGTGCGGCCAGCCTGGGTGGCATAAAAGGCGCACGAAGTCAGGTCTCGCTCTCACTCCCACTCCCGTCCCGGACCACGATTCAAGAAGCGCCCACCCTCCTCCCCCTTTCTGCTGGCTGCCAGTTTTCACGGTCCTGACTATGTCAGTCGTTGTTCCTCACGTTTTCCTCCCGTTTCACTGGGGATGGGTGGGGGGGGGGGGGGGTGCAGCGCCCGTCCCCAAGTGTTCCGCTGTCCGCAGCTACTACTTTGACTTTACTGCCATTCTACTAGTAAGCCCTACCTTGTCAGGTAATTCCTTCCTTGGCGGCTCGGCCTCTGGCCTGGGGTTATTTTCTTCTCCAAATACATATTCAGGCTTCCCCAGTCACTATGTTTTTCTGCCGCCTGATTATTCTCCAGCTAGGGTTTCCCTTATGTTATGTTGTTCACTTTGGTGTCCTGTTATACTTAGAATTAGATTTGTTACATTCGCCTCACTGCTAATTCTAGACATTAGGACATTAGGTTTCTGCAGAGTTGGTTACTAGGCTATAAGATTACGTTTTTACTACGGGTGTACAATTTAAGATGTTTTGTGTACTTTGCCTTAGCCACGGCTATGTTATACATTTGTTAAGTCCTATTTAAAAGCCTGTTTTACTTCTTCAGAATTATTTATCATGTCAATAAAATTACGCCCCCAAGGCTTGGTGTCTTCCTTCCCCTGATCAGAAAATAACACTTACTCTAAATGGTGTGGAACTGAGCCGTGTTCAGAAGTACAAGTATCTGGGCATGTATGTTGGATACACATGTGAGAGTAAAAATGCTGAAATAAATCATATCAGCACCTTATGTAAAGCCCGTCTGCATCCTCTGAAAGCACTGGCTTTTTCTGGTAAAGGTGTTGGGGTACCTATCTTGCGGATGTTATACATAAGCACTGCTCGGTCCCTGATAGACTACGCAGCACCCATATTGTCTTACACAGGCCAAGGCAGAATTAAAAAAATAGAGCTGATACAGAACGAGGCTATGAGGATTATTCTTGGATGTCAAAGAAATGCAATGATTGAAATAATGAGAATGTAATTAAATTTACAGAGTGTGTGTGATAGAGTCCGTGACATTAACACTAGAGTATCTATTCGTTTCATGTGGAGAAAAGGAGGGAATAAGCTGTTTGAGAGCGTTCAGACCTGCTTGAGTGACGTACACACATCCAGGAAACTGAGGGAGACACGCTACACGAGAGGATTAGCTCATGACCTCGGGGGAATACGACGTACTTGACTGCTGTAAACCCTCTCGACAGTGTAATATGTCTGCTCCCTGGAAAGTACAGAAAATAGACGTCGAAATTGTACCCCTCAAGGTGAAAAAGCTTCATCATGAACCGGGGCAATTACGGTGTTTGTATGGAAGCATGATATCTCGGTTACCAAGAGGCAACAGTTTACATGTATATTGCGACGGGTCGGTGGCGGAGGATGGCAGGGCCGGGTGTGGTGTCCTAATAAGGGATTATACGGAGTTTGGGACTGTGGACAGGATAATTGAACTCCGGCTTAGTAATTATATATCATCCACACAAGCTGAACTGCAGGTCATTCTGGCGTGTTTGGAGGAAGTACGTCATGACGACAAAAATGTTTTTGTATTTGTCGATAGCCGAGGAGCACTGGAGTCCTTAAACAGTCGAAACCCAGTCTTCATGTCTATAGTTGAGGACTGTAAGAGAAGAATAACTGAGATACAGCTGAAAGGTTATAGTGTGAAATTCATGTGGATTCCATCTCATGTTGGAATAGTGCTCAACGAGGTGGCGGATGACTTGGCCAAACGTGCCACATCAAAACCACAAGTTGACATTGAATGTGAATTCACAATGAGACAAATAAGAAGCAAAATCAGAAATATTCAGGCACAGGCAGGAGTGGAGAGGAGAGAGATAATGTATGAGAGAAGTCAAACCATGCAACACTACATGTATGTGAGTCAAAACACCCATTTCACTTATGGTAAAAGGAGAAATGCTTGGAGTGACTCTGTGTACATGCGGCTCAGGCTTGGGTACAAATATTACTGGGAATATGGGATAGATGTTCATGATAATGACACGAAGTGTAAACTATGTGGTATGTTAAGGTCTCACACCCTTGCCCATTATGTTCTTGATTGTCCGTTGATTAATGTATATAGAAACACTGAGATAAGGACTGTTCCTGAACAAATAGCCTGGATGTGTCACAACGGAAAGGTTGATGATATTCTTGAGAGATATAAGAATTTTGCACCAAGATTGTAATGTTTTGTTGAATTATCTGCAGGTGTCTTGCAAATTGTCTATACAGTATACCTAGGTCATAAAAGTATTTGTGTGTACGTCTGATACCATACTACTTGTGAAGGAGGAAATGTATATGTTTACCTCTCAGAATGTTTGGTAATATGTTTATTTGTGATGTGTGTCTATGTATATATTAACACGTTGTACTGAATGGGGTGAGAATAGCTTGAGCTACCTCATCCCTTTGTGTGTATTTTACCTCAATAAACTTATTTCAATTTCAATTCAATTTCAATCCCACAGACTTAGACACATGTATGGCTGTGAAACTGTGTATGGCTGACTCCATACACAGTTTCAAATGTAGATATGATAGAGCCCAGTAGGCTCAGGAATCTGTACACCAGTTGATTGACAGTTGAGAGGCGGGACCAAAGAGCCAAAGCTCAACCCCCGCAAGCACAATTAGGTGAATACATATTAACACATATCTCTCAGGCAGCTATCCAAACCTCTCTTCTCCTTTCACCAGTCAGCCCGGCAGATGTTGTGTCCAACATACACTCACTAAAAACCGAGGCAGGGAACATCAGTGAAATTCCGTCCATTGTATACAAGAGCGCCTCCCATGCCCTTGCGCCACCTATAGCTCTTTTGTTCAACAAATCCATAGAGTGTCATACCTTCCCTGATATCCTTAAAAAAGCAGGAGTAACGCCAGTTCATAAAGGAGGTAATTCGGCGGACATAAACAATTATAGACCAACATCAAACCTACCAATATTATCAAAAATATTTGAAAAAATTATCTACAAACAGCTCTATTCCTACCTCGTAAAATTCGACATACTCAGCCCCTGCCAGTTTGACTTCCGGTCCCACAAGAGCACCAATGATGCAATCATTAATCTCCTTGACGTAATCTACTCAGCCCTTGACAAAAATGAATTTCTGATTGGACTCTTCATTGACCTAAGAAAAGCCTTTGATACTGTTAATCACAATTACCTCTTACATAAACTCCATCATTATGGAATCAGAGGCCTTGCTCTGGACTATATCCTATCTTAGTGACAGACACCAATATGTAACCATCAATGATACAACCTCTTCCACTCTACCAATAACCGTTGGAGTGCCACAGGGCAGCATCTTAGGACCTCTTCTATTTCTTATATATATCAATGATCTGCCTAATGTCTCTAATATTCTTAAACCTATACTGTTTGCTGATGATACTATACCTCATCTATTCAGACTCCAACCCACATACACTAAACAATGTTGTGAATAATAAAGTTAAAAAAGTCTACTTATGGATGTCAACTAACAAACTAACACTAAACATAGAAAAGACCTACTACATCTTATTTGGAAGCAAATCATCGAATGCAATTCAGCTACAGATAGACAACATTAACATTAGTAATAAAAATGATGGAAAGTTTCTTGACCTATTCCTAGACAAGAGACTCAACTTCAGCACCCACATTCAACACATAACTAAGAAAGTCTCTAAAACAGTTGGTATACTCTCTAAAATCAGATATTATGTTCCTAACTCTGCTCTCCTCTCACTATATTATGCACTAATCTATCCCTATCTGAATTATGGTATCTGTGCATGGGGGTCAGCCACTGCAAACCACCTCATGCCCATCATCAACCAGCAAAAATCTGCTATCAGAATTATAACAAACTCTGCTTTCAGACAACACTCAGCTCCCTTGTTTAAATCCCTAAACTTGCTAAATATTAACTCCCTCCACACATTCTCTTGTGTCAACTACATTTACAAAACCCTGTTCTTAAATGCAAATTCTGCTCTGAAACTCTCCCCGGACAGATGTAATAGGACCCATTATCACCACACCAGAAATAAATATCTCTTTGATATCCTGTTATAAATATATATGTGGGTGTGGGGCTTCTATGGGTACTGGTACTATTAAGGGGTAAGGGTAGTTAGAAGACAAGAGTATCAAATATGGGAGAGCTAAAAGGCCCGGCCCCCAAAATAAACTATCCACAGTAGTAATAACTTGCTACTAGACCATATATGTTAGTCTAAGGGTTGATCAATGCGCTCCCACATAGGAAGAAGGGATACTCTGTAATTCATGTACTTATTTATTAACCCCTTAACAACCCCCCCCCCCCATATACACTCACACCAATAACAATAATAATAATAACTTTACCACACTATCTTACGTTAAAAGCCTTGGTCCACTTAGGCAGGATACAAGGTTTACACTAATAACAAGCTAGGGTAAAGTACTACTGGATAAGCACTGAAGCTGGATGCAGCTTAGGGTAGGGAAACCACGTGGGACCCTAATACAAAACACAACACTTAGGGGTACCCAAAACACTGGCAAATACTACCCCCAGGTCTCACCAATCGTTACTACCAGAGTAGGTACACTTAATAATGCCACGTACTTAACTTAAGGATACAGGAACTTCAGGTAAGGGAAATAAGTAAGAGGAGAAGGGAGAAGAGTAGGGGTGCAGCCACAGAGTAGGTCTCGTCCGCACGAACACCAGCCAGAGAAGAGAGCTCCTAGCGACCAGCTGGCCTCCCTCATGTCGTGGTGCCGGAAGGAGCCTAATTGATCGTGCAGCTAAGCACATTAAAGATCTTCCCCTATGCAATGTATTGTTACTTTACAAATGATTAGAAAGTATTAGTAAGCAAAGTTGGTGCCTATGTTATTATTTAATAATCAACCCCCAGCTCAGTCTTTAAATGCTCTTTGAGAAACAACAATAGTCTTAAGTCTGGCAGGGAAGATACAAACAATTGCCGCTAGTGATGCACCCAACTGTACTACCAGAAAGTTTAATAGCTCAATTTTGACCTCTGGTTTCCACTGGAGAACCCAGGGTCGTAACATATCCCCAGGGTCAAACTTAATCTGTGTAAACACTCTATGCAAATAAAGGGACCCAGTCTATGGAACTCACTCCCTATTGAATTGAAAAGCTGTCCAACTTTTGCCCCATTCAAAAACAAAACCAAAAAGTACCTAATTTCATCTTCGTAGTTTCCCACAATGAGCTTTAAATTTGCTTTGTATCTAGTGTTACCAAATCTCCCAATCTTTATGTACTTAATCCAAACAACTCTCTCATTGTGTTCATTGCTGTCTTCTTTTTATGTGCTTTTGTGCAAGCTATATACTGTAATGTGCCTACTAATTTTTGTTAACTACCATTCAAGCTGTCATTGCAATCAATCTGAGCTACCTATGTGCCTTAATATACCTACAAATTTTTCTCATCTTATTTTTTTTCTTGCTATGTATCTGTTATCATTTTTATAAATTTTGCTAGTATTTACCTACTTAAAATTTTCTTAGATTTATATATATATATATACAAGAAGGTACATGGACCTGCCCGAAACGCTGCGCGTACTAGTGGCTTTACAAGAATGTAATTACTATGCTATGTATCCTCACAATCCCAATGTACCTTCTTGTATATAAATAAATAAATAAATAAATATATAACACTGCAAACCAGCATGACAGGGCGGAGCTCATCGAAACCTTTCAAATACTAAACAATTTGGACGATGTCGATCTGGACACTTTCTTCAAAAGGTCAGATTCTCGGGTTCGAGCTCAACAAGCCTCAATGTAGGACAGAAAACAGAAGATGCTCTTTCACCCGTATGGTTGTAAACCCGTAGAACAGCCTACCCGCCAGAGAGTAGGTAAGGTAAACGCCAAATCTGTACTGGGTTTAAAATACAGATAGAAAAGATCGTCCAGGCAAATGGGTAGAACCTTTAACAAGCCGCCAGCTTCCTGTCCTCGTTGAGGCCACCAATATTAGTGGCTTTCAGGTAAATTAAACTTCAGCAAAGATCAGTAACCAAAGAAAATGGGAAGAGCTACGTGGCGAGTAAGCGAGCGAGCGAGTGACGTCATCATAACAAAGGTTGCTATAGACGTCTCCACGACTCGTGAAGTTCGCCTGTCTTAAAGACCTGTGTCCACAATACCCGCCAAATTGTCCCTCCCACAGTACTCTCAGGACACTTATGGCAGTGTAAGTGTGTGGTGAGGCCACACCACTGAAGACATTGAGGATATACCACGAGGGAGAGACAAAACTGTTGAAGGAAGGAGTCACTGGCGCCACCTGACCACCTTGTTCCTCGCACTCTCATCATCCACCGTAAGTACTGGAGTACTTTCTGCTCCTCCATTGTCTTACACCTCAACATGCAATTGTTGGGGTGTGGAAATAGGCCTATGGCATTGTTGGGGTGTGGACATTGGTCTATCGAATATGATAATTTTTATAATAATAATAATACGAAAATCCACTGGGACTGTGTGGTGTTGCAAACCAACAACCAAGGCATTGCCAGTCGCATACTCTACCACTGTACCACCACTGACTTCCTAAAAGTTTTATAATCGGATTTCTACTGATAACACAGGAAGTCTGTGATATCCTGATATCACAGGAAGTCCTGAAGCCAGTCCAAATTTTATGTAAGACCCCTAAGCACTCAGGTGAAGGATAAAGTACTGTAGTTCAACACTGTATGCACAACTTCAGATACACAGAAAATCACACTAAGGTGATATACATCAATGAACAATCCACTGAGGCTATGAGGTAATGCAAACATTGCAGGTTTGCCTCATCTCACAGCCCGAGTGAATTTTCTCATTGATGTATATCACTTTTGTGTGATTTTCCGTGTGTAAATAATAATAATAATATTATTATTATTTATTCAAAAGATTGTGTGTACAAAGAACATAAGAGTATTGTTCAATGAAGAGACAGGAGTTACATATACTAATGAAGCTACTATTATGCAAAGCGTTTCGGGCAAAAATTATTAATAATATAAAAATTGTTTAATTAATGTTGTGACGAGGTAAAACACTTAATACTATTAGAGTAGTAAGCTAACAAAATGAGAGTGTTCCAGGAAAATAAAAAATTAATACAAAGAAGGTGATACTTAAGGATGACAATTATAGACTATTACATTATGGAGTCAGAAGTTCTAGCAACAGTACAGTAGTTTATTTGCATTAATTATAGAATGGAAATACAAGTTGTAATTTAGAAAAGCAAGTGAACTGCTCCTCACAACATTTTTTTTTTAACAAATCAGAACATAGAGTAACATACTATAATTTAAGGTTAATGGGGCCAACACTTACAAATAACGAAGATCATAAAGGACACGAGTAAACACTTTATCAAAGAAATGCATGAAATTAGATGACATTAAATGTTGACAGTAAATATAGAAATTAAATGAGTAATACAGTGTGTCCTCGGCTATGGGGCATAGCCGATTTATTCCAGTGTGGAATTCGTTCCATCCGTTCGGCCCCAGCAACGCCCTTTCCCCTCCCCCCCCCCCCCAAAAAAAAATACAATCACATTAATGCATATGCCAGTACACATTTGCCTTATGAAAAATTTAAATAACAAAGAATGTATATTGAAATGAAATAAATTGATATGGCACGTTGCAGTACTGTACTTACCTTACCAGTTGAGTTGTAATTACCTAAATGCAATTACCTAAGTGTAGTTACAAGATGAGAGCTATGCTCGTGGTGTCCCATCTTCCCAGCACTCTTTGTCATACATATCACGCTTTGAAATTACTGATGGTTTTGGCCTCCACCACCTCACCTAATTTATTCCAATTGTCTACCACTCTGTTTACAAAAGTGAATTTTCTTATATTTCTCTGGCAGCTTTGTTTCGTTAGTTTAAATCTATGACCTCTTGTTCTTGAAGTTCCGGGTCTCAGGAATTCTTCCCTGTCAATTTTATCGATTCCTGTTACTATTTTGTACTTGGTGATCATATCACCTCTTTTTCTTCTATCTTCTAGTTTTTCATATTTAATGCCTCTAACCTCTCCTCATAGCTCTTGTCCGGTCCGTCTAATTACCACAAGCTACACAAGCTTCACAAAGCTTCAGAAAGCTTATGTTAGTAATGAATAAATATGATATATTTACTCATTATAATGTTGGTGCTGAATGTACAACATGAGAAAACATAATTTTAATCTGAAAAAGTATATTTTTATTAAGAAATTAGACAAAAATAAAGAGCTGGTGACGCCAAATAAAGTCGACGATCCAAGCGTCGGTTAGGTTAGGTTAGGTTAGGTTTGGTTAGGTTAGGTTAGGTTAGGTTAGGTCAGCCTAACCTAACATATCATATTTATTCATTACAAACGTATTGCCAGGAAGCTTTGTGAAGCTTGTGTAGCTTGTGGTAATTAGACAGACCCCTCTTGTCCTTTACTTCTGGGAGCCACTTAGTGGCATGTCTTTGCACCTTTTCCAGTTTGTTGATGTGCTTCGTAAGTTATGGGCACCATACAACTGCCTCATATTCCAGCTTTGGTCTTACAAAAGTCGTGAACAATTTCTTTAGTATTTCACCATCCATGTATTTAAAAGCAATTTTGAAATTAGAAAGTGTAGCATAGGCACCTTGCACAATGTTCTTAATGTGGTCCTCAGGTGACGGTTTTCTATCTAGAACCACCCCTAGATCCCTTTCTTTGTCAGAATTCTTTAAAGATTTCTCACATAATTTATAGGTTGTGTAGGGTCGATGTTCTCCAAATCCTCATTCCATAACATGGCATTTATTCACGTTAAATTCCATTTGCAAAGTATTGCTCCATATACTTATTTTGTCCAGATCTTCTTGAAGGGCATGACAATCATCTAGGTTTCTTATTCTTCCTATTATCTTAGCATCATCAGCAAACATGTTCATATAATTCTGTATTCCATCTGGTAGATCGTTTATGTAAACAATAAACATTACCGGTCCAAGAACTAAACCCTATGGTACTCCACTTGGGACATTTCTCCAATCCGACACATTGCCTTTGATTACGGCCCTCATTTTTCTATCAGTTAGGAAATTTTTCACCCATGTTAGAAGCTTACCTGTCACCCCTCCAATATATTCATTTCCAGAACAACCTCTTATGTGAAACTGTCAAAAGCCTTTTTTAGGTCCAGATAGATGCAGTCAACCCAACCATCTCTTTCCTGTAAAATCTCTGTGGCTCGATCATAGAAACCGAGTAAATTCGTTACACAGGATCTTCCAGATTGAAAAACATACTGTCTGTCTGATATTATATTGTTTTTGTCCAGGTGTTCTACCCATTTAGTTTTAATTATTTTTTCCAATATTTTGACAATTACAATTGTTAATGATACAGGTCTATAATTGAGGGGGGTCTTCCCTGCTGCCACTTATGTAGATTGGAATGATGTTAGCCTTTTTCCACACATCAGCTACAACTCCTGTAAACAGGGATGCCTGAAAAATCAGTTGAAGTGGAATGCTGAGCTCAGGTGCACATTCTCTCAGAACCCAGGGTGAAACTCCATCTGGACCAACTGCTTTGTTCTTACTTAGCTCCTTGAGCATTTTTTCCACTTCGTTTCTAGACACCTCTATGTGCTCTGTTGTTCTCTGGAATTCTTATTGTGTCTGGTTCCCTGAAGATTTCATTTTGTACAAACACACTTTGAAACTTTTCGTTTAATGTTTCACACGTTTCTTTTTCTTTTTCCGTGAATCTATTTCCCATTTTCAACCTCTGAATATTATCCTTTACCCTGCAATTTGTTGTTTATGAATTTATAGAATAGACCTGGTTCTGTTTTGCATTTGTCCACAATTTCTTTTTCAAAATTTTTTTCTTCCTCTCTCCTCACTGACGTGTAGTTGTTTCTCGCATCTTTGTATCGCTTGTATGTTTGGGGGTTTGGCCTCTTGCTATATTGATTCCATTTTTGTGTCTTTTGGTCTCTGGCCCTCTCACAATTTCTGTCAAACCAATCCTGTTTCCTAGTTGTGTATCTCTGCTTTGGTATAATTTTTTTTGTGCCTTTATCATATATTTCACAAAACTTGACATACATCTCATTTACTTCCTTGCCTAGCAGCAAGTCTGTCCAATTATACTCACTAAAAAAAATGTCTAAGGTCGCCATAGTGTCCTCTCCTGAAGTCAGCTTTTTCAACTGCTTCAACCTCCTTATTTTCTACCAGATTATAACGCATTGCATAGTTTATTCCCAAAAAGACATGGTCACTTTTACCCAAGGGAGGAAGGTACTGAATATCAAATATCTCTTCCTCCTTCCTGGTTAATATAAAATCTAGCATGGAGGGAACGTCTGTGGGATATTTGGGGCTTGAATCTGATTATTTAAATATTAATGTAGTAAATTAAATTGCGAAGGACCACCCGCTTTTATAGTAAAGAGGGAAACTGAGAATTTCTGATCATTAAATAATTCCTAGATAAAACCAGTAACTATGGATAAAAATACTAGAATTTATGATCATAGAAATAATTAATGGGCTGTATTATTAAATGAATCAAACCCTCAAGCACCTACATTGGGGGGTTATTACTGGAGGTAAGTACGTCCAGGAATTAGTGTGGTTCGTTCACTAATTCAATTAATAATAATCTAATCCTATAAAAATTATATTGAAACTGCTATCATTACCATAGATGGAAACATAGATTATGAGTATAGCAATGAGAGTTACAGTAAACCACATATTAATCCTGAGGGATTCTGCACATAAGAAATTGCAATAGAATCATGAAAGAAAATATAGTCTTAGCTTAATGATGATTTCTTTAGACAAGCCATGGAAGTTCCTCTTATTCTCTGGACTCGGTCGGCTGACGAAAGGGACGGATTAATATGGGAGAAGGCGGCATGGAGAGTTCCTCTCTTGTGCTGCAAGACAAATATGTACAGTAGTAACTAATTTAACTACTAAATCTATATTCAAGAAATTGAGAGTTACAGGTGACAGAATTTAATCACCTGTTATTAGATGTTATCGTGCGTCATAACGGACAATCACCCAGCTACCATTAAACTTTTACCTGATGCATCACATAAAGGACTATACTTAGCTGTGGGCACTGTATAAGTATTAAGATTGCCGTGCTTCGCGTCCCAGGCTCCGGTTTGACCTATCCTGGATAGTGACGCGCTTCGCTGGCCGGTCACGTGTCGTCAAGAACCAGGTTAAAAGGTTCCTTATTTGACACCAGCACTAGCTGAAGATATTATCTGCAAGGTTATTCACGCCTCACAGTGGCGACTTTCATCTGAGGATGGATAACGTCTGCCCTAGTGGCTGGACAATGGCGTCTCCTTGTGAGTACGGAATACGCAGGTCTGCCTCTGAGCGGCTCTCCGCGTGTACTGAGTTGGGCTTCCTCTACCCACGCTGCATCCGCGTTCATAAAACAAATTATTGTCACGAACATTAATATTTCTCGCATTTACGCTTGAAACGTTGAAGACTGGACGGGTTTATTATTTAGAGGAGGAAATTATTATTATTTACCAATTTAAGAATAGTAAATATATAAGGGAGAGGAATTAATGTCTCCCCATGGCATTCACTGGTGACGTTAACGTTATTACGAGATAGACGCTATGACTCCAACGCTCTATTCGGCATTTAGTTGGAAGTCAATTCATCTGCAATTAGTTATCATACAGAATGCCTTAGGTATAGAGAATCGTGTTTAATTCTCACATACATTGGATATAATGTGTTTACTGTAAGGAAATCTGACGCAATACTGGCGTCAGGTGACGTGAGACTCCTAGCCTACTGCTCAGATGAAATTATTAGTACATGAGAATTCTACGTGTTGTTAATTTTACTTACTACAATAATTAGTATTGTTAGTAATAAGTAATGAGAATACAACAGTGTTGTATTCGGTGTTGGAAATATCCAACATAACTCCGGGGGGAGGATTCTAGGGTCGTAGTGTACTGTGTTGTACTGACCTATCCCGAAGTGATATTAAGATTAGTACATTAGTATGTTAATATGTTAGTATGTTGGTACACACATAACGAACGTCCCGGATTGATCAAGGACTTACAAGAACTTAAGTCTTGCTAATTACATGTAAATGAAACATGTTACTTATAGCCTACACAATAATTAAAGAATTGCTCTTAGTTGAGAACTATAATAGGCTTGTAGTTTCCCTTAGTGGAAACATGTGTTAAATATTGAAACATTAAATGATTAAGTTATCGGTAATCAGGAACACTCTAAAGCTCACAATAAACTCAACAACTAGGGTCGCAGTGACATGTAATGGTGTATTACGTAGCTGCTGAATCGTAGGCAAACTCAGAATAAGTTCCTAAGAACTGATAACACTATTGTATGATTATACAGTAAAGTATTATTAGTCCTTCAAGATCAAGGAGACTATGACACTACAGTAAGGTCACTGTCTAGGGTCGCTGTGACTTGTAACTATTGGGTTACTAGACAATAACATCACGCAGTATCACGATCACCCCAAATTCAAATGAGGAAATTGAATTTAATGTGCACTGCCGTGCAGTAGTCATTCTGACTGATGGTACAAATAATTTGCTAACTAGCTAAAATAATAGAAAAGTAGAGAACTGAAAAGTTTATTCATTAAAATCAAGGAAAATTCTGAGTCGACAGTGAGATTAGCAGCCTAGTCATTCTGACTTATGAGCTAATTAAATGGCAGCTCATAGGCTTGACACTGTAAACTGGTTAATACGAAATCACCTTTACATGAATTTGAGTTTATTAAATCAGTCTCTATAAGTATAGTCAACTGTAATTAATGGTGAGTACAGATTAGGCTAGTACTCAGTTGACACTACTAAAGTCCCTAAGCCTACCTAAATAAATGGTTTGAATTTCTAACCTACCTAAGTAAGGGACTAAGCTAATTGTGAGCAAAGTACTCGAATTAAGATTGTGAGCAGTATTGAGCTCATTAACAGGTCGAGCTATATTGAACTCGTGAATATGGTGAGCTACAGTGAGCTCGTTAGCAGTGCTAACAGGGTGAGTTACATTGAACTCGTCAACAGTGTTGACTGGGTGAGCTACAGTGAGCTCGTTAACAGTGTTAACAGGGTGAGCTACAGTGAGCTCGTTAGCAGTGCTAACAGGGTGAGTTACAGTGAACTCGTCAACAGTGTTGACAGGGTGAGCTACAGTGAGCTCGTTAGCAGTGCTAACAGGGTGAGTTACATTGAACTCGTCAACAGTGTTGACAGGGTGAGCTACAGTGAGCTCGTTAGCAGTGCTAACAGGGTGAGTTGCAGTGAACTCGTCAACAGTGTTGACAGGGTGAGCTACAGTGAGCTCGTTAGCAGTGCTAACAGGGTGAGTTGCAGTGAACTCGTCAACAGTGTTGACAGGGTGAGCTCGTTAGCAGTGCTAACAGGGTGAGTTGCAGTGAACTCGTCAACAGTGATGACAGGGTGAGCTACAGTGAGCTCGTTAGCAGTGCTAACAGGGTGAGTTGCAGTGAACTCGTCAACAGTGTTGACAGGGTGAGCTACAGTGAGCTCGTTAGCAGTGCTAACAGGGTGAGTTGCAGTGAACTCGTCAACAGTGTTGACAGGGTGAGCTACAGTGAGCTCGTTAGCAGTGCTAACAGGGTGAGTTGCAGTGAACTCGTCAACAGTGTTGACAGGGTGAGCTACAGTGAGCTCGTTAGCAGTGCTAACAGGGTGAGTTACAGTGAACTCGTCAACAGTGTTGACAGGGTGAGCTACAGTGAGCTCGTTAGCAGTGCTAACAGGGTGAGTTGCAGTGAACTCGTCAACAGTGTTGACAGGGTGAGCTACAGTGAGCTCGTTAGCAGTGCTAACAGGGTGAGTTCAGTGAACTCGAATTAACGAGGTGGAGTTTTGCATTATTCAATTATCATGGCGAGCAATATTAAGCTCGTACGCATGGGGAACAAGCACTCATATTATTACGTTAATTCTAAGGTGAGCTATATTAAGCTCAGGAAGCATGTTAATTAACAATGCTAATGTTTAACGATAATGCATTAAACATATTAGTTCTCTGTAAATTCGCTTACATATTAGTAAGTTTGCAAGTTTGTTCGTGCTGCGTTCCTACACTAAATAAGCAGAAACGAAAGAAAAACAACTCAAACAATTAATGCAAGTATTTATCACTAACTCTTAGTGCAGAAAACATGGTATTAAGAAGGTTTTCTTGGCAAACCTTTAAGTGCAAGTATAGTGGACCAGTGGTCCTAGTGAATTTGTAATTACTGAAGTTGCTTGATGACTTCATAGAATTACTAAATTCAGGAAATGCCAGTGGCATTAAGTGCTAGATTCTCTAGCCTAACATTATTAATTACCTAGGGGGTACTAGATTCTCTAGCCCAACATTACAATTTAACTAGGAAGACTGAGTGTGGTCAATTACTACTTGTCGAGAATAATTCTAGGTCTGCAGTGAATTCAATGGTTTGGTCGTTGTGACTTGTACTTGTTTGAGTACGGACCATTGGTTTTCACTGAGAGCTATGAAACATCTCGGCGAGTATCAATTGCACTACATTCAATCTGAGTTTATTACTCAGCTGTGTTTTTCCTTTTAGCTTGCTGCTGGAGAATTGATTTACTGCTGACTAATTTATTATTATTGGCAGGTTTAGGCTTGTTCACATTCAGAACTTTACCAGTAAGTAAGTAGCCACCTGCAGATTGGAGCATATTCATTCCCAATCGTTTAACATGTCCAGTTATGAACTGGTAATAGTAGTCGGTTCCTACTAGTACATTTACATTGTTAAGGCGGTCAGACGTTAACTTGTTGTCGGCCAAATTAATTTCACGTTCCTGCAGGAAGTGGGCTGTGTACCCCAGACCCTTAATATTTAAGTCTAAAGGTATTTGATCTACAACAATGGCTTGGACAGCCTTGGCATGACTACCTAGTCGTACAAGCGGTTGAACTACTGTGTATTCATGGGTTCCTCGATTTATCATGGACCCTGACAAGTTTAATTTTACCTGTCCTATTGGTTGTAAATTAAGTGCCTCTGCTGCCCTTTGAGTAATGAAAGTTCTCTGGGAACCTTGATCAAATAGTCCACGTATGGTGATCTTGGTTCCTCTGTTCTTCACTTGAAGTTGGACAGTAGGCAGGGCAGCATCCACTTGAGATGCTTGTGTAGTTACGCTGTACACATCTCGCACCTTGCAGCACTCTACTGGTGTAGATTCTCTACGTCCTATTCTAGGATTGACATAATTAGTCCTAACTAATTTGCACAGTGCAGCATGATGCTTGCCCCTTCTACACCTATTGCAGGTGTTCAGTGGGGTGTCACAGCTGTTAACATTATGTGGTTTGAGACACCTAGTACATTTATGTAACTGTTTGAGTCGTCTGACTCTTGTGTCTCTATTAGGATAATTAGTACATTTGTACAGAGAATGTTTTTGATTGCAAAACAAGCACATTCCCCATCCTATAGTTCGTTTAGGGGTTACCGTTTTAGGTAAAACAGTATTTGCAGGTTGTGATGGTTTTGCTGTTTGCATTTGCTTATTATTTATTCTCTTGGGAGTACTTGGTGTACTCTGGGGAACCATTAACAGGTTCTTGGGAGTGCTCTTTGGACTATTAGGTCTCTTAGGAGCACCTGTGGAGTTATTAGCAGTGCTCTTTGGACTATTAGGTCTCTTAGGAGCACCTGTGGGACTCTTAGGTCTCACTGATGAATCAGTATTTGACTGATTCTGGTTACATGGGTTATTAGCACCTTTGTTACCTAGTGACAGTGTCACTTTAGGAGTTTCAGGCAAGGAAACTGATGTAGGTACAGTTTTGGTGCATTCAGATTTAGCATTAATTGCTTGGTCTGCTGTATGATTGCTCATATTATGCAAACCTGTAAATATATCCTGCATTGACAGGGTATTACCATTCTGGCATACATATAGTTTATTAAGTGTGTCACCAGACAATTTTCTCTGGATGATAATTTTAGTCATCCACTCAGTAGTTGGGTGATCCACCTCTTTACTGAAAGAATTTATCAGTGACTCAAGCTGGAAACTAAAGGCTTGTAAAGAGTCAATTGATTGCTCTGGTGAAGATAAATTTAATAATTGGTGCACAAGGTTTATAATAGTCTTCTCATTGTTAGCACTTACTTTAGAAGGCTGTTGTGAGCAATTGTGACCATTACTTGTGTTGCTTAAGGCTTCTTGTTTAGCCTCAGCTTTGATTACAGCTTTGACTGCTGCTGCAGCATTAGCTTTATCATTTTCTGGTTCAGATTCACTGATTATTGCAGCTTCACTTGTTTCATCTGCAGCTTCACTTGTTTCTCTGGATTCTGGTGTTAGGCTAGTTAATTCAGTAGCCTTATGTATTGAACTTATAGAATCCAAGGAACATTGAGAAGAGTGGTCTGAAATTTGATCAGACTCTGTAAACAAATCATCACATGAAGCGGTATTAGATGAGAGGTTAGAAAATGAAGGTTGAACTTCAGTTGTTGATCCTGTATAGTGATCAGCATTGATTAGAGGATTCTCCTCGTCTTGAGGTAGTTCAGGTATTTCATCTGAACTGAGTGTTAACTTGGATACAGGTCTATTAATGATCTGATCCACCCACTCGGGAATATCTTGTCTCGCAAGCACCTCCTTATATCGGTCTAACCTGGTTTGAACAGAATGTTCATAGTTATCGAGATCAGATTCTGTCAGACGTAAGTGGTCTGAGACAGTATGACCGACTTGGAGTAAATTCCTGTGGGACTCGATCACAGTCTTTACATGATCATATTTTTGGATGGCGTACCTTATGTAACTTGCTAGTCTATAGACGTCACCTGGGTCAGTTTCGACACAGAAATGACATTTCATAAGCAGTTTTCCTAAGGGACGTTGAAGAGCTGTCAAGAATCTTGCATTCCTTTCTAAAGGATTCATTCTTGCGGTAAATTGAGCCTGATAGGGCTTATGTAGCTAGTGGTATAGCTATAGTCTGCTCCTTGATGCAGAGCAGGTATAATTATTGACAGCCTGATAGGGCTTATGTAGCTAGTGGTATAGCTATGGTGTCTGCTCCTTGATGTAGAGCAGGTATAAGTAATGACAGCCTGATAGGGCTTATGTAGCTAGTGGTATAGCTATAGTCTGCTCCTTGATGCAGAGCAGGTATAAGTATTGACAGCCTGATAGGGCTTATGTAGCTAGTGGTATAGCTATGGTGTCTGCTCCTTGATGTAGAGCAGGTATAAGTAATGACAGCCTGATAGGGCTTATGTAGCTAGTGGTATAGCTATAGTCTGCTCCTTGATGCAGAGCAGGTATAATTATTGACAGCCTGATAGGGCTTATGTAGCTAGTGGTATAGCTATGGTGTCTGCTCCTTGATGTAGAGCAGGTATAAGTAATGACAGCCTGATAGGGCTTATGTAGCTAGTGGTATAGCTATAGTCTGCTCCTTGATGCAGAGCAGGTATAAGTATTGACAGCCTGATATTTCTTGAGGCTGGTTGTAATTTACCTCATTTAGAGGTTAGCTACCTACCTAATAATAAGCAACTAAGATTTGAGTGGTACCTTGGTCTCACTACAGGTGTTCCTCAGCTTAGCTCTTCTAAATCAGCCTCGGATGGGTAGTTGACTTACAGTAACACTCAAAGACATACATAGAAATATGCAATAAAATAATTACACAATAAATGGTTAATCCCACCCTTGATAGGGTCAGCACAAAAGAATAATATATGTGTCACTAACTAGCTCAAGCCTAGTCGTGAGAATTTCTACTTGAGAAACTACAACTATATTTAGTCTGTGCTTGTGCCAGATTCAACACAATCACAGCCTAAATTGCTACCTACCTAAGGTTGGCAAAGATTATATTATGGTGCAGTAATGTGCAAATAATTGTGCTGTGTTTTTGGGTTTTTTGGTATTTTATATAATATACACTTGTGTAATTATGTGTATAAGAAATTAAATGAACACAAAGGAATTAATTGTGTTTGGCAAGTATTCTACTGCCGTAAATATTATCTAACTCCTGAATGTACTCCTAATTATGGAATAAAATATTATCAGGGTTAGTAATGATTAACTAGTATGAGATCAGTAATTTATATTAGTATACTGGATCCCTAAATGTTAATGATCCACTGACTTGAGTGAATCAGTAATTATAACATGGATTCAGGCTATAATGGACAGTCTGCTGACAGCCATATATTGAAACATTGGTATAGCCTAAATGGTTAACACTTAATTGGTGTTAGTGATTAATATAAGGTTATGAGCTGTTGCTCTTGGTGACCTAAAGATTCTACTTCAGTATGAAGTGTAGGTCTAAATGTTGTGGGTAATTGGTTATGACCCACTAAAGCTATGTATAAGGTAGCTATGTTAGTGTGATCTAGACTAACTGATGTGTTACACTGTTAGTTGACACAATTAATTAAACAGTTAGTCTAGCTTCTGTCACACAATGATTAGTTATTAATGGTTAATATTTTAATTATAGATTTAATGCCTATCTGGTTCGATAAGGGCCATAATGAGGGATATTTGGGGCTTGAATCTGATTATTTAAATATTAATGTAGTAAATTAAATTACGAAGGACCACCCGCTTTTATAGTAAAGAGGGAAACTGAGAATTTCTGATCATTAAATAATTCCTAGATGAAACCAGTAACTATGGATAAAAATACTAGAATTTATGATCATAGAAATAATTAATGGGCTGTATTATTAAATGAATCAAACCCTCAAGCACCTACATTGGGGGGTTATTACTGGAGGTAAGTACGTCCAGGAATTAGTGTGGTTCGTTCACTAATTCAATTAATAATAATCTAATCCTATAAAAATTATATTGAAACTGCTATCATTACCATAGATGGAAACATAGATTATGAGTATAGCAATGAGAGTTACAGTAAACCACATATTAATCCTGAGGGATTCTGCACATAAGAAATTGCAATAGAATCATGAAAGAAAATATAGTCTTAGCTTAATGATGATTCCTTTAGACAAGCCATGGAAGTTCCTCTTATTCTCTGGACTCGGTCGGCTGACGAAAGGGACGGATTAATATGGGAGAAGACGGCATGGAGAGTTCCTCTCTCGTGCTGCAAGACAAATATGTACAGTAGTAACTAATTTAACTACTAAATCTATATTCAAGAAATTGAGAGTTACAGGTGACAGAATTTAATCACCTGTTATTAGATGTTATCGTGCGTCATAACGGACAATCACCCAGCTACCATTAAACTTTTACCTGATGCATCACATAAAGGAATATACTTAGCTGTGGGCACTGTATAAGTATTAAGATTGCCGTGCTTCGCGTCCCAGGCTCCGGTTTGACCTATCCTGGATAGTGACGCGCTTCGCTGGCCGGTCACGTGTCGTCAAGAACCAGGTTAAAAGGTTCCTTATTTGACACCAGCACTAGCTGAAGATATTATCTGCAAGGTTATTCACGCCTCACAGTGGCGACTTTCATCTGAGGATGGATAACGTCTGCCCTAGTGGCTGGACAATTTCGTCTCCTTGTGAGTACGGAATACGCAGGTCTGCCTCTGAGCGGCTCTCCACGTGTACTGAGTTGGCCTTCCTCTACCCACACCGCATCCGCGTTCATAAAACAAATTATTGTCACGAACATTAATATTTCTCGCATTTACGCTTGAAACGTTGAAGACTGGACGGGTTTATTATTTAGAGGAGGAAATTATTATTATTTACCAATTTAAGAATAGTAAATATATAAGGGAGAGGAATTAATGTCTCCCCATGGCATTCACTGGTGACGTTAACGTTATTACGAGATAGACGCTATGACTCCAACGCTCTATTCGGCATTTAGTTGGAAGTCAATTCATCTGCAATTAGTTATCATACAGAATGCCTTAGGTATAGAGAATCGTGTTTAATTCTCACATACATTGGATATAATGTGTTTACTGTAAGGAAATCTGACGCAATACTGGCGTCAGGTGACGTGAGACTCCTAGCCTACTGCACAGATGAAATTATTAGTACATGAGAATTCTACGTGTTGTTAATTTTACTTACTACAATAATTAGTATTGTTAGTAATAAGTAATGAGAATACAACAGTGTTGTATTCGGTGTTGGAAATATCCAACAACGTCCCCTTCCCTCATCCTCGTAGCTTGTTTAACATGTTGATACAAGAATGTTTCCAGGATGAGGTCTACAAATCTACTGGTCCAAAAATCCTCTGTTCTAGCTTTGTATGCTTCCCAGTATATGGATTTTAAGTTGAAGTTGCTGACTATCAAAAGTCGTGATCTATATTTATCCGCTCTTACTATAAACTCTCTCATTATTGTTATAAGACCCTCTCGTTCACTATCTAGCTCCCCCTTTGTCCATGTGTTGCATGGCGGTGGACTATGTGCATTTATGATCATTAGTTTATCATCCTCATAGGAGATCTCTAATGCTATTACGTCAACTTCTCGTGGATTGGCAATCATTATTTCGTTCACCATTAGGTGTACTTTCACCAGCACAGCAACGCCACCGCCTTTCCTAATTTTTCTGTCCCGTCTCCAAATTGAGTAGCCTCTTGGGAATATGACCTCATTTAAAATAACATCTTCAAGTTATGTCTCCGTGAGTGCAACAATGTCTGGTGTCTGAAGCTGTATTACATCACTTAACTCCAGTATCTTTGATCTTACTCCATCTACATTGGTGTATACTATTTTCAGGAACATGTTCCCCCTCTCCTAATTCATCACTACCCCTCTCTCTAGCAATTTTGTTGGGTTGCCTTTTTGTACCATTTTACAGGCCTGCCTTCCCTTATCAATTTGTAGAAAAAAGAATTGATTTCTTCTTCATTTCTGCTCTCATTTAGTTTTTTACCTCTATGAGGTTTAGTTTCAGCTTCTCTCTGTCTTCTCTTGAAAGATCTCGTCTTAACAATCACACTTTCCCATCCTCATCACTTTGTAATTTTCTAGCATTCCTTAGTACTTCTTCCATCTATTTGGCACCGTTTAGGGTGATCCTCAAAGATCGATCTTTCCCTTTTACGTACCTGCCTATTCTCCTGTAGTCGCAGACATTCTATGGTAGTAAGACCTTCCACGAGGCCAACAATTTTATCTACTACTTTTGCTTCTTCTACAGCTCTTTCTGACCTAGATATTATCTTTTCTTTGCAACCAAAAATTATCAGGGACTTGCTCCGATCAACTGTGTTTTGTACCAACTTTGGGTTAGATGCCAATTCCTTCCTCATCTCCAGCCTAATGTTTGTTTTATCTTGGTTGCTGCAGTGTTTGGCTTCCTTTACTGCTTCTTCAATTTTTTCCTTCTCCTTGGCCACTTGTGCATAGGTTAGTTGCATATCCTTCTTGCACTGTTCTATTCCCTGTGTAACTTCCTCCATCTGTGCTGACAAAAGCTGTTTCTCCTGTTGAATTTCCTTACTTAACCTATTGTAGTCATTTATGTTTAAATTTGCTTCTTCCAAAGCTATTTTTTAAGAGTTTATTTTCCTCTTCCATGGCTTTGCAATTTGTTTCCAATTGAGTCTTGTCCTTGCACAAGTCTTTCACTAAACCCTCAAGACATAAAACTTTGCTACACAACTAGTCATTACTTTCTTTCAATTTACTGATTATTTCTACATGAGAGTTCACTATGGTATCTAATTTTGCCAACTTGTTGTGTAGACTGCTTATATCAATGCTTTCTTCATTGAATCCCCCAAAATCAAACTCTGTTTTTCCTCTTGCTGGCGGCCATCTTGAATATTCTTGTCTGCACTAGAACACTAGGGTAACTTTGAGTTGTGTAGTGCAAACTTTGTTAGTCTCAATATCCTGAGAGTGCCACACATATGATATCAATATAAATTGTTTAAAGAACAGTAACTTTTCTAACAAATGTACATTATACACTACAGTCTGTACATAAAGTACAGACCACTAGAATCACACTACTGCAGTATACATATATCACTTAAACTACACTTTGTACATTTAGTGTCATTAGAACTGTGCTGTACAGCTCAATTGGTACTCTCAGGTAAGTTATGGCTAGTGCTGGGTGCTGGTCCAGTTGCCTGGGCATCCTCAGAAGGTGAGTCCTTGCTAGTGCTGGGTGCTGGTCCAGTTGCCTGGGCATCCTCGGAAGGTGAGTCCTTGCTAGTGCTGGGTGCTGGTCCAGTTGCCTGGGCATCCTCGGAAGGTGAGTCCTTGCTAGTGCTGGGTGCTGGTCCAGTTGCCTGGGCATCCTCGGAAGGTGAGTCCTTGCTAGTGCTGGGTTCTGGTCCAGTTGCCTGGGCATCCTTGGAAGGTGAGTCCTTGCTAGTGCTGGGTGCTGGTCTAGTTGCCTGGACATCCTCGGAAGGTGAGTCCTTGCTAGTGCTGGGTGCTGGTCCAGTTGCCTGGGCATCCTTGGAAGGTGAGTCCTTGCTAGTGCTGGGTGCTGGTCTAGTTGCCTGGACATCCTCGGAAGGTGAGTCCTTGCTAGTGCTGGGTGCTGGTCCAGTTGCCTGGGCATCCTCAGGTGTGTCCTTGCTAGTGCTGGGTGCTGTTCCTGTAGGCCTTCTGTGAAATCATACCAAAAACTTTTGAATCATAGTTTGTCTCTTTGTTGTGCCAACCACAAAGATATTATAATATCTTTCATGTCCTTTAGGTGCCGGTAATAATCTGTCAGCTCTTCATTATCAGTTACAGCAACCAAATCAAGCAGATCATTAACCTTTTGCAATGATGCAGCATATGGAATAGATAACACACTATCATCTTCCTCTTCAACATCCTCATCATTATTACCAGTAACTGACTAGATAATCTCATCATCAGCTAATTCACCATAACCTGGATCATCAGCATCATTATCTAACCATGCATTCACATCAGAAAATTGCACATCTTCCTCACCTGCATCTCTGAATGTCTCAAAAATCACATTATCAAAGCCCTCAAAATCATAGTAATCTTTGTCTTCATTCTAACTAGGTACCGGACTCAGAATTTTATTCCATGCATTCTTTAATGTGGTGACCTTCAACTTGCTCCATTCTTTGGCCTAGTTGTAAATTGCATCCTTAATTGAATATTTCTTGAAGTTTTCTATTGTTCTACTAACCTTTGTATCCTTATTAGTCACTGTGCTGCTCGGGCTCAAAATATGGCAACCCCCCCTGTGTGCAGGAAATAAATTCTTGGCTTTTTCTGGGGGGAGCCCCGCCGGCTCCCCGGAGCTTTACCGGCTGATATGCTAATGTCAGACTTTGGCATCAGTCATGTGTATGGAGTTCTAGGGCCTACCGGGGACCACGGCCAGAACCTGGCCCCCTCAGAGAGGCAAGGGGAGCAATGGCCTATAGAAACCCCCGTGTGGTTGGAAGCATTCTATGTCTGCCATCGACCGGGTCAAGCATCCAGAAAGGTAAGCATTCCAAAACAAACCCCTATTCTGGTGAAAATTGCTACCTAAAGCCAAACTAGTGGATAGAACTCTTCAACAGAAAACATGGAAACTAGTATGACGTCATACGTCACCGCGCCGCTGTCTGCGCAGCTCCCCCCTCCCCGGGAGGGGGAAGGGGGAGCCCCAGACCTCCCACGCCGACTATCCACCCATCAGTTCTTCGGCTGATGCTATAGGCAACGGTTATGTGCTCCGGCTCCAGTGGTTGTTTCAGCACTGTACCTAGAGTGTGGTGTCTGTTTTCTAGGTGGTGCGTGAGCCGGGAGTGATTCTCCAGTACTCGGGCTGCATGCGCCTAGGGTTCCCTTCCCTAGGTGCCCTGTAAGTACTGCCCTTGGGGCCACCTTCCACAAGTTCCTTGGGTCCTGCCCCTGCTTGGCCGTTTACTGCTTGGTTTTCGGCCACTCTTTGTGTGCTCGAGTGTTCTGTCTCCCTTGTTCGCCTTAGGGTAGGGGGCAGTTTGCACTGGTAGGGGCGCAGGGTGCTGTGTAGCTTGTCTTTACCAATCATAGCGGCCGGCTCTGTTCCGCTTGGGTACGCTGTCCTCTTGCGGGGTTTTCTTTTTCTTTTTGTTTATCTACCTGGTGGGGGGGGGGGGGGTCTGCCTTCGTTCTTGCCCCTTGTGTCCCTTGTGTTCTGAGTATTTTCTGGTGGTACCCCCTGCTAGGTCCCCGTGAGTTTACACGTCCCAGGGGTTCAGCTCTTAGAAAGTTGTTTGGTAGCTTTGGGTGCCAGTTAGCAGTACCCTGCCTGGGATTACCTGAGCGCGAGTCCTCTTATAGTAAACGCTCGGGACCCTGGGAAACCCCTGGGGGCGCGCGGGTCCGATGGATGTGACCCCAGAGTCCCCCCCTCGCTTCCAGCGAGTTTGAGGGTTGCTTTCGCCCTTTGTCTCTGGGTGACTCTCTGTTTTGCCTCCGTCTGCTGCCTGTGGGGTCGGTGACACCTTCGACCCGGAGTCCTGCGAGTTTGGTTGCTCGTTGTGGCTTGGTTACCCGGTTGTGCTAACGAAGCGGGTGCGGGCAGCAGGGGCGTTGCACTTAAGCCTTGGTGGTGGCAACGTTCTCGTGGTTTCCTCCCCGGGAGCCCCGGGGCTGCCCCGTTGTAGTTCGTTTTGGGACTTGGGGGTGTTGGTTGCTTCGGTTCCATCCACGCCCCCTTGTCTTTCCCCTGGATCACCCTTCCTGCCTGCGTCCGGTTCCTTACCATCTGTAGGTTCGGGGCGGGGTTTTTGGTGGTGTTGAGACTCGGGCAGTCTCGGGGAATTCCCCTTCCGGGGTAGTGACGGGGGCATTTGAGCCTGTTCCTCCAGCCGTGTTGTATGAATCTGCCAGTGGGCTCCCTTCCTTAGTGTTTTCACGGCTACCCCGGTTTTCTGGTACGGCCGGGGCTTTGGGGGAACGGCTCGGCCCCGGGGCCTGTCGTGTTGGTTCCCGGGGCTGGGGAGGGGCTGACTTGGGGGGCCTTGGCCCCGTTGGACCCCGTGGGTTTTTTTTATCCCCCTCTAGGCGGGGCTTGTGGTTACGCGGAGTGGGGTCTTTCCTCCCCACTCGCCGTACATGCTGTTGGGCGTCGGCCCCTCCCCGGGCTCGGTTCCTTGGCCTTTGAGTCGGTTGGTTCCGTCCTGTGGGTGGATGTTTCCTCCCACCCCTTTTTGGGATGGTGTTTTTGTCATGTTTCCCCGTTCGATGGGGTTCTGCGTGACTTCTGATCTCGGGTGCGCCTGCGTGTGCCTTCGGGACTAGTGTTGGCTTCTGTGTTCTCGAGGGTACGGGAAGGTTTTTCGCTACTTCCCGCATTATTGGAACGTCTGTCGGCTCCTCTTCCTTGTCGCCCTGTTGGGCTACTTGTCGCCCTGTTGGGCTACTTGTCGCCCTGTTGGGCTACTTGTCGCCCTGTTGGGCTACTTGTCGCCCTGTTGGGCTACTTGTCGCCCGGTTGGGCTGCGTGTCGCCCGGTTGGGCTGCGTGTCGCCCGGTTGGGCTGCTTGTCGCCCGGTTGGGCTGCTTGTCGCCCGGTTGGGCTGCTTGTCGCCCGGTTGGGCTGCTTGTCGCCCGGTTGGGTTCCTTTTTGCGCTCTTTGCTTCTTTGGCCGGTTTTATTGTTCCTGCTTCCTCTTTTGGCTACTTTTCTCGTGCAGTAGTCCTGGCTGGCGTCTTCCCACAGAGAGGGTGTGCGGTTCGGCCAGCGTGTTATGCGCATGCGCCGTGGAGTTTGTTTTGGTCTGGGCGGTGTTTCAGTGCTGGTGTTTTGCGCCCTTTTTGCTACAGTGCTTCGCCTCTCGTTCTTCTCCCTGGCTGCGGTATGTGCCCCTTCGCGCCAGGGGTGTCCTGGTTCCCAGTTGTGGGGAGGACACCGCGGTTTTCCCTGTGTCATGGGTGTGGACCGCCTCCTTCGCCTCTCCCTGCTCTCCTGCGGGTCCGGCGGGGTCCGGCTCTGGCGTCTTCACCTGGCGGTGCTCCCTGGTTCTTCTGGGCACGG
Organism: Procambarus clarkii; assembly: GCF_040958095.1. Classification (NCBI taxonomy): domain Eukaryota; kingdom Metazoa; phylum Arthropoda; class Malacostraca; order Decapoda; family Cambaridae; genus Procambarus; species Procambarus clarkii. Next base: position 13,911,553 of record NC_091184.1, on the reverse strand, counting down.
TTGAGTCGTGTCAAGTTCGTGCCACCGTTCGCCAGGTGAGTTTCTGCGGTCTGGCGTCTTTTGGCCGGGCGCTGGATGCAGAGTTGTTTATATACCTGTCTTTATTTAGGTATATTTTTGTACGACTGAGACCGTTCGCACACCAGTGACTGTCCCTTTTTCAACCCTTCCTGTCCCCCTTATGTGCATGTCCAACCCATGCTGGAGTCATTCAGGGGACCCTCCTTTTTTAATGTTGTGAGGTGTGGGGGTTGTAGGGTTGGTTCTGTACTCACCTGGTAAGGCTCCTGGCTGTGCTTGCAGGTTTTGAGCTCTGGCTCTTGGGTCCCCCCTATCTGGTAGAACTTGCGGGATAGTACCAGTGGAGTGTAGTGGTGCTATTGGCACATTTGGGGAACACTGTATTACCATCAGAGGTCTGTGCTTGTTACACGACCTACTTGCAAGCATAAGCCTTCTTGCTGGTTCGTCCGTGGACTTCCAGGGTGCACTAGCCTGTTTTCGTATGGCAGTTCCGGCCCGTCCTGGTTGTGATGGTATGTGGGCCGGTGGACTGCTCCTAGCAGCTGCCTGGTGGGCCACCCTCTGGCCGGTCTAGCCTGGCCTTGGGCCGGGCTTCAGGTGTAAAAGAGCTCCCAGTACCTCATCCAGCAGGTATCGAGCGGGGTTTCTCCGCCGTCGGTCGCCTGGTGCAGGTTTCTGGGCCTGCAGGGTTTTGTTGTGTCTCCGTTGGCCCTGTCTGGGGTCTGCCTGCTCCGTTCTCTGCCTTTGCAGAAGGGAGTTGCTATTTACATGTTGCAGTGGTGCCTGTTGCTGCTGCTGCACGTGTGCATTGGTACCGTGTTTCACGGTGGCGTGTCCTTGTTCCTGTGTCCGGTTGTGGAGTGGCACTTTGCTGCCGTTTTGTGCCTGGGGATTGCGTGGTTTTTTTTTCTGTCCCTGCCTGATTGTCCACCCCTGGTGGTTCTCCTGGGGTTTTTGTGCTTCTGCTCTTTCTTCCTGCTTCCTCTGCAGCAGGGATGTTCTGCGTGTGTTCTTAGGCGTTGGTCAGCCTGTGTCCTGTGATGTGCTTCTTTGTCTCGGTCTATTGCAGTTGTTCGTACCCCTTGGTTCGGGTACTGTTCTGGCGGCGACCCTTCCGCCTTCTTTGGTTTCCTAGCTTGCCCTGCCGGTTGTTTTTTTTTGGGGGGTCTTGCGATGTCTCGCATCGGACCCGTCGTTTCTGAACTCCTGGCGGGCTTGCATGCTTTGGGGAGTTTTTCTGTTCGGCAGACGTTCCATCTCCTTGTGCCGCCTGGGTTTCGGTGGTCGCGCCCGAGATCTTCCCGCGGCTCCGCCTTTTTCCTGGGCTCGGAGGGGCCTTGTCGGGGCTGCTTATGTTCTGCCTTGCGGTCTCACCTCCGGTTGGTGGTCGGGTGGCTTCGTGGTAGGTGTCCCACCTGCGTGCTTCTCTTGGCGGCAGTATGGGGTATTTTGGCGGTCCTTCCTTTTCCTGTCCCTTCTTAGGTGGTTACTCTTGTTAGCTTGGTTTACTCTCGGCTTGGTTTTCTGGTGGGGGTTGGGGCCGTCGTCTTGCCACATACTGTCGCCTCTTTTCGTGCAGCGCGGGCAGAGCCGCTTCAGCTTGCTTTCGGTCTTGGTGTTGCTTCTGCACCGTTAGTCAGCTGTCTTGTGCGTCGTTTCACCTCCGGCCTGTTCGTGCGCCGCTTGCACCATCCTTGTCTCTGGTCAGCGTGCTCTGTCTTCTCCTCGGTTGGTAGTGCCCCTTCGGTTCCGGTGTGTTTTTTCGTCGGCTCTTTCCTTTGGGCCTTTGCCTCTGGGGGTCGCGTCGCTGAGTTTTCTTGCTCCTTCGGTTTTAGCGTTTTGGTTGTTTGGTGGCAGCAGTCTCCATCTTTTCTGGCGCGGGGTAGGGCTGCTGCATTCTGGAGGGGTCCAGGGTTTGTTGGTGCTTCGTTGGTCGGGCCGGGGGTGTGTCGTTTTTGTGTTCAGTGGCGGCCCTTCGCTGTTGTTTGCGTGCCACGGCGTTTGGGTCCGGAGCGCATTTTGCGTTGATCCGGTTCTGTTCTTCCTGGTTCGTGGATGATAGTGTCCCGGGTGGTCAGCCGTGTTCTTGCGGCTAAGCTGCCTGTGTTCTTCACTCATGCCTGTGGCGTTCGTGGCTTCGCTGCTCTCGCTGCCGTCTGGGTGACGTGGCCTTGCGGTCTTTCGGGCATGGATTTTTGGTGTTCGTGCAGGGGCCTTGCTGCTCATGGTTCTCGTGTTGTTCCTGGGATTTTCGGGGCTGTGGTGCCTTGGGTTGGCGTTTGCTGCCGGTTGTCTCGCCTCTTTGGGGGGTGCGTGGTGTCCGCCTCCCGGTTCTGTCCCTTGACCTTCCTCTGTGTGTAGTTAGCTCCGGGGAGCCGACGGGGCTCCCCCCAGAAAAGCAGCGTTGAATGTAATGAAACGCCATTTTCTGGGTGAGACCCGGAGGCTCCCCGGCAACCCTCCCTCCCTCCGGTCGGCGTTTTTCGTGTGTTTTGACATCCAGCCTCAGAACTGATGGGTGGATAGCCGGCGTGGGAGGTCTGGGGCTCCCCCTTCCCCCTCCCGGGGAGGGGGGAGCTGCGCAGACAGCGGCGCGGTGACGTATGACGTCATACTAGTTGCCTTGTTTTCTGTTGAAGAGTTCTATCCACTAGTTCGGCTTTAGGTAGCAATTTTCACCAGAATAGGGGTTTGTTTTGGAATGCTTGCCTTTCTGGATGCTTGACCCAGTCGATGGCAGACATAGAATGCTTCCAACCACACGGGGGTTTCTATAGGCCATTGCTCCCCTTGCCTCTCTGAGGGGGCCAGGTTCTGGCTCGTGGTCCCCGGTAGGCCCTAGAACTCCATACACATGACTGATGCCAAAGTCTGACATTAGCATATCAGCCGGTAAAGCTCCGGGAAGCCTCCGGGTCTCACCCAGAAAATGGCGTTTCATTACATTCAACGCTGGTTTTTTTAAAACAACGCTGTTTGTCTTTAATTGTCTGTAATAATTTGTAATTGTATTTGTGCTGCTTTTTCAGCCATGTTCCCCCTCTTTTATCTCTATTTTTATTTGTTCTCAACACATTTTATTCTTTATACCCATTAGTATTAAGCTTTAGTCATTAATGTTTTTCCTGCCCAAAACGCTTTGCGTAATAGTGGCTTTAGGCATTGTATGTACTAGCTCTATCTATTAATCCAACAAACTTTGTAAAATCTCTTGTATTTACCTTACCTAAATAAACGTTTATTTATTTATTTATTTATTATAAGTATCTACATTTGTGTTCACAATAGTGAACCACTAAGCTAGTATGGTGGGCAAAACAAGAGTGGCTGCCACATACTGACGCTACCTCGATTCCCTCCCTCCCTCACCAAAATTCCACCTCCCACAATACTACACACAGCGCTAATTATCACCACAATCCTGGTCACTAAATCCTGTAAATGAATAATCGATCACACATTTATTTTGTAAAGGAACGTATGAAGTCGTTTGAAGATTCCTAGATGGATGAAATAATGCTGTGGTGCTGTGGCTAGCGCTGTGAACATCTTGAAGAGCATTGATTCACTTACATTTGAACATTGTACACAGTCATTATCACACTCAGGCTCTTCTGTAATACTATCATGGCTAAATAATACCAGTTACATATATATTTTGACATTATTCGGCGATGCTGTGGTCACAAGCTGAACAGCAGTGCTGTGAGCTCATGCTGCGTGCGCCAGCCTTGGTTGCTCACTCAATACTGAGGCTCTTACACCCAGGAATGTTGCCCACAATTTTTTTTTTAAATGGCATCTGTTTACAAAAGAGCCCTGAGGAAGCTGATGTGACCCCCATGTATCCGCGGGAGTTTTGAATCATACGCTATACCTATAAGATCCCTGAGGTGTGTTACGCACCACCCGTCGAGCGCCTACAAGCGCGTTGCGCAGTGCAGTGGTTAAGCATCTCGTCTTCCTCAGAGAGCAGAACTTCCATATCTGAATTCATAGCTCTTTTATAAAGCCTTTTGAGAGCATTGATAAGCCCTTAATCCATGGGCTGTATTATAGATGTAGTGTTTGGTGGTAAAGCCATACATGTTATTTTGCCATCAGGCGATGTTAATTTAGCAATGGGGTGAGCTGGGGCATTATCAGTCAACAGCATTACCTTTACCTCAGTAGGATGAATTCTACACTCTGAATTCTACATCTGCTGTTTTTTTTACTTCTTTACAAGTGATTCTGGAACCAATCTTCAAAAATAATCTGTGTGAACCAGGCATTTTTTGTGTTGTAGTAGATGACAGGTAATCTGTTCATGCAGTTTTTCAGTGCTCTGAGGTTGGCAGATTTCCCAACAATTGCGTACTTTGTTTGGTGACTGCCATCTGCGTTAGAGCACAATAATGCTGAAATTCTTTCCTTCTTTATCTTGCAACCAGGAATACTCTTCTCAAGCCTGAAGGCCAAAGTGTTTCTTTGAAGTCATTTCCAGTTAAAGCCTGTTACATCTGCATTGTACACTTAAAACCAGCTTAGATTATTAGATATCATGTGCTGAGAAAGTTTATGCTTATATGCATTAGCACTTCCAACATCTGCACTTAATGCATCGCCACAAATTTTCTTGTTAATGATGCCATACCTCTCTTTAAATCGACATACTTATTCAATGCTAGCCTTGAAATTGTCTATGTTTAACTTTACAGCAAGTCTTTCAGCTGCATTTCTAATAGAATCAACTGAAACAGCAATTCCTTTCGTACCATGCTGTGTAAACCATTTAAATACAGACGAGTCCAAATCCGTATACTTAGCAGGCCTCAATTTTTTCTGTTGCCTATTGTATCAGTTTGAGCAAAGAATTTCTTAATATTATCCTTCTGCTTTTTTATATCACAAACTGTAGCTTTACCGATGTTGAATTCTTGGGCGAGTCGAGTGACAGAGTATCCATGCTCTACTTTCTCTATCAAGTCAACTTTCTAATCAATTGACAAATATTTTCTCTTTTGTTTTATACCTTTAATACCATGAATGCTGCTCTGAGACATCTTGACAGATTAACCCTTCAATTGCGCATCGCATCATATGATGCTTTGACCGACTTGCAGTAAATTGCGCATCGCATCATGTGATGCTTTGGAGTACTACGCAAGATTTAAACGGCCCGCGGATACACGGGGTTCACCAGACCTTCATCAGGGCTCTTGTAAACAGACGCCATTTTTAAAAAAAATCGTGGGCCAAACTCCCGGGTGTTAGGGGCCTCAGTATTGAGTCAGCTACCAAGCCTGACGCACGCAGCATGAACTCACAACACTGCTGTTCAGCTTGTGACCACAGCATCGCCTAAAAATGCCATAATATACTTGTTCATGCTATTATGTAGCGATGATATTACAGAAGACCCCAGACAGTGATAAAACTGACCAGGGTTCTGATAATAGCAAGATTGTGGTGATATTTGGCGCTGTGCGCCATGGAGGGAGGAGTAATGCTGTGGGAGGGAGGATGGTGGCGTTGTCTTTTGAGTGTGTGTGGCCACCTTTTATTGACTGCACTCACCATACCAGCTTAGTGGTTCGCTATGACCACAAATGTAGATACTTATATGTAACGTGTGTATAGTGTGAGATAACAGCGAGAGTAGGAGGTTGGGAGCCGCCATTTTGGTGAGGGTGGAGCGTCGTCTGCAGGACTTATCATGTTGTTTACTGATGACCACGATGGTCTTTGGGCACCATACCAGTTTACTTGTACAAGTATGGTGAATAAAACTGGTAGATATTTATATATAATGTGTGTATATATAGCGTAATAACACCACACAGTATTGTTGTAGGAGAAATATTAGTGCGTCTGGCCTTGAGGGCGGCCGCCACCAGCTGACTGTGTGAGAAGCTATGTCTCTGTGACTTTACTCACCATACAAACTTAGATGTACAGTTATGGTGAACAAAACATGTAAATACTTATATATAACGTCTGTATATAAAAGCAAAAACAGTATGGTGGGTGGAGAATGGTGGCAAGTCAGGTGAGGTGAGGTGAGGGAGGGAGTGGCAGCCAGTGGCAGCCAGTCACTGCCTGCCACTGCCACTCAGCATACCAACTTAGTGGTTTGTCATGGTGAACAAAACATGCAGATACTTATATATAACCTGTGTATATAGTGTAATAACCGACAAAGTATTTGTTCACTGTTTGATGAACCTAATTGAGTCAACAATATGCACACCATATTTTTGAGTACAGCGATGATTCACTCATTTTATTATATAAATATATCACACTACACACTATTGAATAATATTACAGCAAAAAAACTACAAAAAATCAATCAGAGACATTGAAATAATTAGGTAATTATCTCTTTGTGGAAACTCTGGCCTGACAGCTGGCGATCAACAGACCCCCTGGGACGCACGCTCAGTCAGCGCCTGATTTTTGCCACACTTCCCCGCCCTATAGTGGGCAATATATGCCACTTACAATTTTTTTATTATTTTTACCGTGATCAGTGAACACAAATTAACAGGTTAGGAAGAATAAATAATTTTTTTTTTTTTTTTTGGTATGCGCCTGTGGGTGTCAAATGGTATATAGCTATGCGCCATTTAAGGGTTAAATGAGTTCAAACAGTAAAAATTGTTCAAATTTATCACGAAAATCCATCGCGCGTGAACCCGACGTTTTTACCCCAGGAAGAGGAGAAGCACATGGTGCCAGCCATCTCATCCAGGCCCAATGCGTTGACATGACCTGTGCTTATTTTATAGGCATACTCAAAATTTAATGTACATGTTACAAGTTATCAAATGACTGTTACAATTTGTTTTATTTAAAATATTATTCTAATAGGATTGTAGAACAGACAACTGTGCACATTATTTGTAAAAATGGTGAGAATTGGTCAGAAACGGAATTTTTTGAAGCTGACTCAAAGTTTTAGAGATAACTGAAGTTAAAGTTATCGACAATGAATAAGGTAGTTCTAATTCATTAATTTACTTATATGTTTTAATAAACGTTGTTTGGCATTCGTACTCGAATATGTGAAAGTTGTAGGTCAATATGTGTTGGAATGATGTCAAGAAAAAATACCCCCCCCCCCCCAAAAAAAAAACAGCTAAATACTGTATAGGGAAAATTATAATGATTTAGGGGATAAAAATGTATATAGTGGCACCTCGATTAACGAGTTTAACCCTTTCTGGCACCGAGCTCGTTATTTGGAAACTCGTCTTTAGAAACAAATTTCCCCATATAAAATAAAGGAAATAAATTTAATCCGTTCCACTCACAAAAATATCCATACTTGTATGACATTTTATAATGTAAATATAATACTGCACATGTATTTATGAATGTTTTGTTGTACTATTTTCATGTTTACCTTATGAAGAGTCGTTGTTTGCTTGAATGAGACGATGGGGAGGTGGGAAGGAGGAGAGGGGTTATGGTGTGGAAGGAGAATCCACCTCTGAATCAGGGGGGCTCTCTCGGGAATTTCTCCCCACTGGGACCGGATTGTGGTTCACTATCACTGGCTCTTCTTTTCTCTACTTTTCCAAAGAACGTATCTATTGACAATTGCTCTTGTCTTTGTTTTAGGATGTTCCTAAAACGAGTCAGCAAATTATCATTAAACATGTTCACACACAAGGTTGTCACTGCTTTATCAGGGCAGCTTTTCCAAGAATGCGGTTACCTTTTCAAACATTCCCAACACTTCACTGATCTCACTGGAAGAGGCAGCATCCTCCCTTACCTCCTCATCCCCTTACTAATGGTGCAAATTGTTGATGAGGATCTGCCATACTCCCTTGTGAGATCAGCCGCACAGACACCACGCTCATGCTTTGCTATAATTTCCTTCTTCAAATCCATAGTAATTGTGTGTTTCTTCCTCTTGACAAGACTATCTTTAACAAGCAGCTTCTTTGGCGACATCTTGCGTTACAAATTGTTGTCACAAAACCACAAAATACCGAAAGAAAAGCGCAAATAAATGCAGAGGGATGCTTGTCATGCGCGATACAACAACAACACTGGTGTCGGAGGCGTCCGAGAATTTGTGAGAACCCGCGAGACGCTAGGAAGCACCATGTGGTTTTGCTCGTTAATAGAGGTGAAGCTCGTCAATAGAGACAAATTTGCTGTGAGTGGCTCACTCGTTACTCAAAATGATCTTAGATACAGCCGCTCGTTAATCGAGGTGCTACTGTACTTTATAAAAGTGATAAAGCCCTGATCATCAAAACCGCCTAAAGAGACAAAGAAAATAGAATTTGAAATCTGTGAAAAACTCAGTCAAAAAAAATTCAAAGTCCCAAGTTCTGCCAGTTGTGACTGATTTATTGGGTGACCAATTTCATTCTATCTTGACATAGTTAGGGATGGGTATGCACTCTCCAGGATGTAGAGGTTACATCAAAATGAGATAATAAACAAAGGAGATAAAAAATATATATATTTTTTGGATATTGGGGACAGTAACAGATATTAACATTAGGCAATACATGATATTTATGATATTTTATGATATTTAACAAAATAGAGCATGATAACATACTCATTATTATTGGTATTATGATGTATTACTCAGCAATGCTATACAGGCACCAGCTGCATATCCACTTTGTGGACACTTCTTGCTACTATTCTTCTTCTTTGTACATTGTACAAGTGCTTGCATCCCTTTATTACTGCATTATCCCTCAGTTCCAGTTAATAGGAGCTGTTCTCCTTATCAACAAAATGTTCTCCTTTTTAAAAAAAATTGTCTAAAATATATTTTTGAAAATATTAGGATGAAACTTGCATGACGCTTATGCCAATAAGTTGGAGATTTGTCTAACATTTAATATTAATTTTCACATAATTCAAATATTTTTGGCCCAGCCCCCATTTACAGCATTTACAGGTTAATGCACATGGTTTGTATTACGTAGGCTGTTAGAGAGGGAGGGGAGGCAGCCGAGAACCCGCCCATACCCCTTCCCCTTTCCTGCCCCACCCTCCTTACTCCTGTCCACCCTCCTTACTCCTGTCCACCCTCTTTACTCCTGTCCACCCTCCTTACTCCTGCCCACCCTCCTTACACCTGCCTACCCTCCTTACTCCTGCCTACCCTCCTTACTCCTGCCCCCCCTCCTTACTCCTGCCCACCCTCCATACTCCTGCCCACCCTCCTTACTCCTGCCCACCCTCCTTACTCCTGCCCACCCTCCATACTCCTGCCCACCCTCCTTACTCCTGCCCACCCTCCTTACTCCTGCCCACCCTCCTTACTCCTGCCCACCCTCCTTACTCCTACCCACCCTCCTTACTCCTACCCACCCTCCTTTCTCTGGCCTACCCTCCTTACTCCTGGCCACCCTCCTTACTTTTGCTCAAAGTACAATACCTAAAAAATATTATTAAATTTTTCAAAAAATTTACTATGTTTTGGTGGGAAAAATTTAGTCATAGAAACCTTAAATTTGTTTTATTTTGCCTAATAGGTAATACTGCTTCCATCTCTGCTCGGCTACCAAGGACGATAGCAAACACAACTTCTGCCCATTAATGATGGTAAGGACAATTTTATTCTTACTGTACTACCAGTGTGTGTGTGTGTGTATCATATTGTTATTAACTAGTGATGGTAAGTATATTTATTATGTTGTCATTAACTAGTGATGCTGAGTGTATTAACCCTTTAAGTGCGCAACTCATCATATGATGGGTTGAGTGACTTGCAGTAACTTGCGCTCCACATCATATGATGCATTGGAGTACCGCGCAAGATTTGAAAGGCCCGCGAGTAGAGGGGACTCCCATACGCTGCTTAGGGGTTATAGTAAACAGACACCATTTTGTAAAAAAAAATCCAGCTCACGCTACCATCGCGTGGGAGGCATCAGTTACCCAGCAGCCACCATGTCGAGCGCACGGCCGAACGCTTATCGGGCGCGCACCACGCAATCACTCGCCCAAGAGCAAATAACCAGTGAATTATTTTCTGATGGTGAGGAAAGTGATTTTGATAACTAATATTGATAAAGACTACACACAATTGACCGATGATAGTAGCACTGACAGTGAAAATGAGATACAGCCCCCTCCCATGGCGAGGCCTATATGCTCACCAATACCACTTAGCCCAGTGTCTACTCCAATTCACCCTCGACCACACAGTTCATGTGCTTATTTAGAGTCTGAGGATATTTTCGGTGACGAGTCAGAGGAAGGTGACTCATTTTCTGGTTTTAGTGAAGTGGAATCAGAACATAGTGTTACTGGGCCTGGTGCCAGTACCAGTGGTGTTACTGGGCAAGAATTTGTCGCGTCAGCAGCGTCTCGCCCAGCCAAGCGCCACCGCATGGAACAACATGAGGCACCAAGAGTAGTGTAGTGATGGTGATGTTCACGTGCTTCCACCTTATGTGCACGTAGTGGCCGTACTGTGCGTAGATGGGCTTCAGCTCCTGGTCCACGGTGTACATCGCTTCCTCGCCGTCGTGCCCCTGTTGCGTCTCGCAGGACACCAGGTGTACTAGTGTGGAGTGATGGTGCTGGTTTTATTCCTCGAATTCCTGCCTTTGACAATAAAGATGGGATTACCGAGCTTTTCCCTGATAATGGAGAGGATATGAGTAAATTAGATTATTTTACAGCATTCTATGATGAGCCGCTCATGGAATATATTGTACTCCAAACGAACCTTCATGCGGCTCATCTCATTAGAAGAGAGATAACAGAATTTTCACGATTGCAACATTGGAAAACCACCAATGTAGGTGAAATGTATGTGTTTTTAGCAATATGTATGTTGATGAAGCACTGTGTCAAACACGCTATCACAGATTACTGGAGCAAAGATCTGACTATTCCAACACCTTTCTTAGGGAAATATATATCCCGAGATAGGTTTCAGATACTCCTCAGGTATCTGCATTTTGCATGTAATGAGGACCGGGCAGAGGATGATAGACTTTGGCGAGTGAGACTATATGAATGAAGTGATTGATAAGTTCAGAGATTTTTACGTACCAGCACAGAAGCTGGTGATTGATAAATCCCTTGTGCTTTTCAAAGGATATGTTTCATTCAAGCAGTATATTCCCTCCAAACGAAACAGATTTGGATTGAAATTCTTTGTACTGTATGACTGTGAAACAGGATACGTGTTATACATGATTCTGTATTCAGCTAGCGATGTAGACATTCCCGGTAACAACGAACATGGTGTCTCGGGTAGTGTGGTGAAGTCACTGATGGCACCATGGACGAACAAGGGCCACATCTTATACACAGATAATTACTATACTAGTCTATTGCTAACTACGTTTTTGGTTGAAAATAGAACTGGATTGGTTGGCACAGTAAAGGCACGAAAGAGGGAAATGCCAGTGTTTGACGGTAGACTTGCAGTTGGTGAGTGCCAGCTACAGAAATGTGATCAAATACTCTCGGTTCGGTGGAAAGACAAGAGAGAAGTGAACATGCTGACAACCATTCATGAGGGTACAATGGTGAATAGTGGCAAGGTGAACTGTGTAACGAAAGAACCAGTATATAAGCCAGATTGTGTTCTTGACTATAATATCAACATGCGTTTGATTGATAAGGCTAACATGATGGTTGGCATGATCGAGTGTGTGCAGAAAACATTGAAATGGACGAAAAAAGTGTTTTTCCATCTTGTTGACATGAGCATGTTGAACTGCTATAATATGTATCTGGGGAAAACTGGACATAAACCTAGTTTCTGTGCATTTGCTTTTACACTTGCAGCACAGTTATTAGCAAAGTTTGGTAAAGGTGTCCCTGGCATACAAAGACCAATCATGAACCCAGTGTTGCAGCATGCTGCAACACCAAGCTTACTCACATGGAGGCCTTTCAGCAACACAGACTAAAACATTTGCCACCAGCTGGAAAGCGTGCAATAGGCCAACGTGAATGCCTAGTATGTAAAAACAACAAAAAGGAGAGAACAGAAACGTAAGGTGGTACGAACATCGTGTGAAGCGTGTGCAGTGCCATTGTGTGCTGTCGACTGCTTCAACGACTACCACTCTCTCCAAGATTTCTAAATGTGCAATAATAGTGCAAAAACCTGTACATAGTGCATGCTTGTGTGTACATATAATAATGAACATTGTGATTACATAATATAATGGCGTAATGGAAAACATTTGTGTGCACATGTGTATACTCGATGTATGTAACATTTATTGACAATGACTGTGATGTAACATTATGTGCAACACAATTAGTGACTAATATTGCTAATAAAATAGGCCTACACACTGTAAATAATGACGCAAAAATAAATTTGTGGCAACTCTGGTTGCTTGAAGACCGCACGCGACGCCTCTGGGACACACCGTGCATGAGCAATCATGCAGGGTGTGATGTCATCGCCCATCTTGTCGGCTCAATTACGTCGTCTGTAAGTTCAATTTAATTTTTTTTTCTCGTGGTCAGGGAACACGACTTAACAGGTTAGGAAGAAAAAATAATTTTTTTTTTTTGGTATGCACCTGTGGGTAACAAATGCTAAATAGCCCGGAGCCACACAAGGGTTATTCTTGGTGTTTTCATTACCCAGTAATGGTGAGTGTATTCATCATATTGGCATTACCCAGTGATGTTGATTGTATTAGTCATGGTATTAATAACCAGTTTTGTTGAGTGTATTAACCCTCTGAAATGCATTAGCGCCTAATTTCGCTCAGTCAAGCGGTGCACATAACACCTTAACCACTGCACTGTGCCAAACGACAAATGCTTTTCGCCATTAACTGTCCCCACCGACAAAAGTTTTTTTTTTCGTACTCGGTCAAAACACGCTCGCGGTAGGTTGGATACAAAATGAACTCTTGGGACCTCCAGTGAGAGGCAGCTTTCTTTGAAAAAAATTCCCAGAATGTCCTAGGGCTGCTGGCTGGGTTAGTATTGAGTGAGTAACCATGGGGTGGTGCACGTGCCTCTGGCTCCCAAACACCTGTCCGACGCAGTGTTGAAAGATTGCTCTCTGTCGGTGAAATTCAGACCTTATAGCTTGAAGAACATAAGGGTCATGATATTGATGAAGCTAGGTCATGATATTGATGAAGCAATAAGGACCTAACACAAAGGTCGGATGCAAGTGATACCGCACCTATTAGGACGACACAGCGAGCGTATCCAGTTGTAGCTGTGAACGCCACCCATGCCCACCTATGCCATCTCCAATTTATATAGGTGATACATAGATGAATCATTTTCTGGGTTCAGTGATGATGCATCTGATACAAGTAGCATAGATGAACAGTGTTAGCGGTTTCCATGGTGGTGTTTTCCATAGATATTTTCAAGATTAGCTGAATCTCTTCCAGAATGGCTGAATCTCTTCCAGATTGACTGACACTTGCCATAAATGACTGAATCTTCCAGTCAGGGACCTTACAAAGCAGTATTTTCAAGACTACCTTACACATTACAAGCTTGGCTACATACCACTTACAAGTACTAAAGCCAAGGGTGTACATGAGTGCGTTATTTGCAAGCACATAGAACAAAGAAACAGCGAAAATCTATGTACCTGGTGCAACGAGAGCGAAGTCGCGCTTTGTACCATGGACTACTTCATTGATTATTACTCACTTCTGAAGTACTGATTGTGTAATACAGTGTGTTAGTGTGTAAATAGTGTGTGAAACTATACATATTGTAATCTTAGTGAATTTTTAGCAAGTAATATTGCAACAATAAACATTGTGGATACATTACTGACACACAGTATCACAGTTCCATGGAACATTATGAACGTTCTGTTGTATACATATTGTAAATAACAAAAATATGCATCATATACAATAAAAAAAACTAATAAAACCGCATTGAAAATACATAGAACAAATAATTAAAAATATATTTGTGGCAACTCACAATGCTTGAATGGCCTGCACACTTGCTTCTGGGAGTTTCTGGTACGGGCGACCAGCCATGATGACGTCACAGCGCACCTTGTCCACGTCCCCACAGCCAAAGTAAGTGGAATTTTGTATTTATTTTTACATAGACATGTTCAGGGTTAAAAAAAACATTTTTGGGGGAACACTTGATTTCATGTGCACGGGGAATGTCACAATAAACTCAGCGCATCACAGTGGTTAAGGCACTCGTAGATATATTGTAGGGTTCAAAACTTGGGTACAAGATGGATTCCTGAGGTGTTTGCCAGCTTGAAAAAAATTCCCAGCATTCCCCACTGTTGTGGGCAGGCTCATATTCAAGGTAGGAACTATTTTGTATGTATCCATATTGAGCTCCCAGTCTCTAATTGGCCATGTTTTTGAGAAAACACTCTCTGATGTTGGAATACAGGGCATATTCCTTGAAGATGAGCATGCCAGGGATTTTGATAACTCAAATCTGGAAAAAGACCTAAGACAGGTGTTTGATACTAGTGATACGGATATTGAAGTGAACGATGTGGAGAGTGTGTACAGTACACAGCTCTCACAGCCCTGCCATGCCGGCCTAGGTCATCACCATCAGTGGAACAACACAAATGAATTTTTGTATGTTCTACTGAACATTTAGCGCCAAATGCAATTTGTTCGGATTATCCGGGAATGCTTTAGAGTAGGGTTCGTTAGAGTGAGGATGCACTGTAATTGAATAACTAATATGCTTACAATACTTTTTGAGTATAGCGATGGATCACATTTTATTATATAAATATATCACACTACACACTATTGAATAATATTACTCGAAAAAAAAACAGAAAAAAAATCAAAGACATTGAAATAATTAAGTAATAATATTTTTGTGGCAACTCCCGCCTGACAGCTCGGGTGGAGCTGACTGCCTCCGATGATTACTCTGTCAACGCCTCACTTTTGCCAGACTTCCTCGCCCTATTGTGGTCAAAATATGTCACAAATTATTTTCTATTTTTCCCATGATCAGGAAACACAAATGAACACTTTTATAAGACGTGTTGCAGGCTAAAATCGCAAGAGAGCAGCCCAAGGGTTAACAAAAACCAACTAATAATATCAGGGGTTTTGCGACCTGATGAGGGTATCGACATCATAAAACCAAAACACGCTGAGTCCCTGATGAAGGTAATGCCGTCATCAATTAATGCATTTTTAAAAATTCCATTTATTGTCCGAATATTATGGGACTGGTTTTAAATGTGCCCCTTTATATTGTGAACAGTTTGATAGCAAAATGAATGACGTAGCATGAAAATTGAGGTTAGAAAGCTGAAAAGAGTACAGTTCATCCTCACTAACGAACCCCGTTCTAGCGAATTCCCAGAAGATCCGAACAAATTGAATTAGGTACTAAATGTTCAGTGGAACATACAAATGTTTGATTAAGCGAAGATTGTTCATCCAAGCAGTCACCGAGACCGAGCGTCGGAGGTGGCTGTCATCATCTATGATTCGCCAAAGTGTAAACAGTTATACAGTGTTTTATTATGCTTACCCATTGTTTCTAGGGATAAATGGTTGAAGGATGATAAAATGGTATCAAGGGTCATTGGTGAGAGTTGTTGTCAGGGGGGGCAAGTGGTGTCAGTAGTTAGGGTTTATTGTTAGGGGGGGCAGGTGGTGTAAGTTATTCTCATGGAAGGCAGGTTGTCAGTGGTGTAAGTTGTCAGGGAAGCTGGAGTAATAGTGGTGTCAGGGGAGGCAGGTTGTGTCAGTGGAGAGCTCTGGCTCGAGTTATCATGTAAATGGCAACACGTGGCTGGCGCCTCCATGCTCCACCTCGATAGTTCACTCACTGTCTGCTTTTCACCAAATTAGCTGAGAAAATGTTACCATTTCAGTTGTTTGCAACACAAAGCTCTATCATATTCCATAGTCAAAATGAACAATTTATAATAAATTGTGGTGTCAGTGGTGAGAGGATGTATTAGGGGGTGGAAAGGCGTCAGAGAAGGAGGGTGAGTAGAGACACCAGCTGACTGCTACAGCACGTGCCTGCCTCGATACTAAGCTCACTTGCTGCTTTTGACAAAATTAGGAGAGAAAATTTTACCTTTTCAGTGGTTTGTAATGCATCGCTCTACCATATTCCGTAGTCAAAATGAAGAATTCATAATAATGTGTGGGGTCAGTGGTGAGGGGATGTATTGGGGGGGGGGGGGGAGGGAGGGGTAAGGAGGCGGCTAGCCTCTATGCAGTCAACATTGGGTCGAGTATCGTCGAGGTCTGGGTTCAAGGCCTGGTCTGAGGTCTGGCCTGAGGCCTGGTCTGAGGCCTGGCCTGAGGCCTGGTCAGGCCCAAGGCCTGTCAGTCTGGCTGCCACCCTTCCCCCCCCCCACTCCTATACCGCCAACATGCTACAACCCCCCCCCCCCCCCCTCCCCTCCCGCACCTGACTACCAGCGGCCGGCCCTGACCCTCCTTCCCCTACCACCGGCAGTCCGCCAACCACCCCTCCTCTTCAGTTTGTTGAGAAAATTATGTGATTTTGCTTTTTTGGATTCAATAATGCTCATATATGTAGAATTTTTAATCCAAATTGTTTGTAAGTGATTGTTCTATCAAATGCCATAGTGAAAATGAAGACTTCATAATAAATGAATTGTTTATGAATATTTATGTAGACTGATACAGTTGGCTTATGGAAATCCTGGCCATTACATCATATTTGCGGCCACCAATAACAGTCACATAGTTTTGATTTTAATATGGAATTGTTTACAATTGATTGTTCTATCATGTGCCATGTTTAAAATGATAAATACATAATAAATAGATTTTCTGTGATTTTTTGTTTTGTTGATAGTGGATGTAGGACCTTTGTTATTTTCACATGAAGGGGAGGGACAGCCTGGGGCTGACGGGTAGAACGAATTCCGCAGTGAAACGAATCGGCCTCGCCTCATATAACGCCTACGCCTCGTTCGAGTGAGGTCACACTGTATAAACATTTGAGTGTGGTTTGTGCGCTCACGGCCAATGCTCAGCCTTCGTTGCAGTGTGTGCCAGGTCGCTTGCCAGGCCAGCAAAAGAGTTAATCTTCCTTGGAGATTTCAATTTACCGAGTCTAAGATGGAGAATGGCAAACACAAATATCATAGCAGGGAATGACCCGGGAAATAACCAACCACAGGTTAGAGAACTTTTGAGATTCTGTGACAAATTCTCGCTCAATCAACAGATTACAGAACCAACTAGGAACGAAAACACACTAGACTTGTTTTCTAGTGTGTTTTTGTTGTTTTCTAGTTTTCTAGACTTGTTATCTAGTTCATCATTAGTTCACAAACAATGATGAACTAATCAGAGACATCACAATCTCAGATACTTCATACTCAGTCCATAAGCTCATTGAAGTGCGAACTAGCATAAATAATGGTAGTAGGTCTAAGAGACCCAACAAGCGAGAAGGAATATTTAATCAATTCAATTTTAACAATAAGAGGATCGACTGGGAAAAAATAAATGTAGACCTTGCAACCATTCAATGGGAGACAGTCATAAACGACAAAACTCCCACACAGGGAATAGCTCAACTGACAGCTGAAGCTTACAAGGTCTGCTTGAAGCACGTGCCTGTGAGGAGGGGCAGAAAGAGGACCACTCTAGAAAGAGAACGCAGACAACTCTACAGGAGAAGGAAAAAAATAACGGAAATGCTTCGGCAGACACAACTATCACAAGCAAGGAAAATAAGCCTAAGCAGGGAGATCGAAGAAATAGAACAAACGTTGAAGCGATCATATGAGTCTGAGGAAATGGAATTGGAACAGAAAGTTATACAAGAGATAAGGAAAAGTCCGAAATATTTTATCACATACACAAAATCAAAATAAAAAACCTCTACCAGTATTGGACCGTTAATTACAAATGAAGGTACGTACACAGAGGACAACAAAGAGATTAGTGAAATTCTAAGACGCCAGTATGAGGCTATGTTTAGCACACCAATAAACAACATGAAAGTTGATGACCCAGACAGCTTTTTTATGAATGACATTCAAGCTGCAGATAATATAACGGATATTACCACAAACTCGGAAAACTTTGAAATAGAAATTGACAATATGCCTATGCACTCAGCTCCTGGGCCTAACTCATGGAATTCAATATTCATAAAGAAATGTAAAGTACCAGTAGCGAGAGCACTCAGCGTAATTTGGAGAAAGAGCCTGGATACAGGGGACATACCAGCAGCACTTAAATCTGCAGATATAGCTCCGTTGCACAAGGGGGGGAGTAAAGCCTTGGCAAAAAATTATAGGCCAGTTGCACTAACATCACACATAATAAAAGTGTTTAAAACGTTTGTATATAGGGTAATAACACCACAAACAGTATTGTTGGGGGTGAAACTTTAGTGCGTCTGACCTTGAATGTGTGAAGGAAGCAGCCGCCACCTGACTGTGTGTAGCAACGTCTCTTAGTGCCTGAACTAACTATATCAACTTAGTTGTACAGTTGTGGTGAACAAAACATGTAGATACTTACATATAACATCTGTATATAGTGAATAAAAGCAAAAACAGTATTGTGGGAGGAGAATGTGGGTGAGGGAGGAAGTAGCAGCCAGAGGCGGGCTGCCACTGGTTGCCACTGCCACTCAGCATGCCAACTTAGTGGTTCGTTATGGTGAACACGAATGTAGATACTTATATGTAACGTCTGTATATAGTGAATAAAAGCAAAAACAGTATGGTGGGAGGAGAATGTGGGCAAGTGAGGTGTTGAGGGAGTGAGTGGCTGGCTGGTGTGTGGCGGTCACTCCTCGTTGCTTTTTGACTCATATTAGCGACTTAATGGTACGTTATGGTGAACAAAACATGCAGATACTTATATATAACCTGTGTATATAGTGTAATAATCGATAAAGTATTTATTCACTGTTTGATGAACATAATAATTGAATCAACAATATGCACACCATATTTTTGAGTACAGCGATGATTCACTCATTTTATTATATAATTATATCACACTACACACTATTGAATAATATTACAGCAAAAATACTATGAAAAATCAATCAGAGACATTGAAATAAATAATTAGGTAATTATCTCTTTGTGGCAACTCCTGCCTGACAGCTGGCGAGCAACAGACCGCTTGGGACGCACGCTGAGTCAGCGTCTGTTTTTTGCCAGACTTCCCCGCCCTATAGCAGGCAATATATGCCACTTACGATTTTTTTATTATTTTTCCCATGATCAGAGAACACAAATTAACAGGTTTAAAAGAAAAAATATTTTTTTTTTGTATGCGCCTGTGGGTGACAAATGCTAAATAGCCTGGAGCCACACAAGGGATTAAACATAATACAGGGTACATAACACAATCAAATTTGCCCATAGTAGGTAAACACCATGTAAAGAATTTGGGAATAATGATGTCTAGGGAGCATAACCTAAGCCTAAATGTCTAAACCTAATGTTTAGGGAGCATAACCAAGCAAATATTGCGTCAGAAAAATGATGGATTACGAGAACTTTCAAATCCAGGGATCCCATCACAATGGTTGTGCTCTTCAAATCACTTGTGTTGTCACGTCATGAGTACTGCTCAGTACTCACTTTACCCTTCAGAGCAGGAGAGATTGCAGAAATAGAGGGAGTACAGAGAACATATACAGCATACATAGACCCGATAAAGCACCTAAATTATTGGGATCGTCTCAAAGCCCTCCAAATGTACTCACTAGAAAGACGACGAGAGAGATATCAAATAATATACATATGGAAAATACTAGAGGGCCAGGTTCCAAATCTACACAGTAAAATAACAACATACTGGAGTAAATGATATGAAAGAAAATGCACAATAAAACCAGTGAAGAGCAGGGGTGCCGTAGGCACAGAGAACACTGTATAAACATCAGTGGTCCGCGGTTGTTCAACATTCTCCTGGCAAGCATAAGAAATATTGCTGGGACAACCGTGGACATCTTCAAGAGAAAACTAGATAGGTTTCTCCAAGGAGTGCTGGACCAACCGGGCTGTGGTGGGTATGTG
This sequence comes from Procambarus clarkii, assembly GCF_040958095.1. NCBI lineage: Eukaryota > Metazoa > Arthropoda > Malacostraca > Decapoda > Cambaridae > Procambarus > Procambarus clarkii. The sequence continues at coordinate 13,891,542 of NC_091184.1, read as the reverse complement.
GGCCGCTCCAAGCAACAGCCTGGTGGACCAAACTCTCACAAGTCAGAGTTTGAGGAGTAGAGAGTACTCCTCAAGTACTTCCAGTAGAGTAGAAGTAGGAGTAGAACAACTCCCAGAACCCCATCAAGCAGGTAAACCGCCTCTAGATACAATGAAGATAAGCCTTGGGCTACACAATGAAACTTGTAAAAGCAACTGTATTGCTGCTGCCTCTAATATCAACTGGGAGTTTGAAATAGGTGACATAGTGAATATCAACCTTGCAGTGCAAACATTTCTTCACAAAACTTTTAGCCTTGCCTTAAGGCTACCTTGAGGTGTTTTCTGGGCTTAGCATCCCCGCTGCCCGGTCGTCGACCAGGCCTCCTCGTTGCTGGATTGGTCAACCAGGCTGTTGAATGCGGCTACTCGCAGCCTGACGTATAAATCACAGCCTGGTTAATCAGGTATCATTTGGAGGTGCTTATTGAGTTCTCTCTTGAACATTGTGAGGGGTCGGCCAGTTATGCCTCTTATATTTAGTGGAAGCGTGTTGAACAGTATCGGGCCTCTGATGTTGACAGAGTTCTCTCAGAGTACCTATTGAACCTCTGCTCTTCAACGGGGGTATTCTGCACATGCTGCCATACCTTCCGGTCTCAAATGATATTATTTCTGTGTGCAGATTTGGGACCAGCCCCTCTACTATTTTCCACGAGTAAATTACAGTAGTTGCATGTCTCTGCACCTTTTCCAGTTTGTTGATGTGCTGCTTAAGATATGGGCACCATACAACCACTGCATATTCCAGCTTTAGTCTGACAATAGTTGTGAATAATTTCTTTAGTATTTTGCCATCCATGTATTTAAAAGCAATTCTGAAGTTAGAAAGTGTAGCATTGGCTCTTCATACAATGTTCTTTATGTGGTCCTCAGGTGATAGCTTTTTATCTAGAACCACTTCTAGATCTCTTTCTTTATCCGAATTCTTTAAAGATTTCTCACATTTCATAGAGGTGTCTGAATATAAAGTGAAAAAAATGCCAAAGGAGCTAAGTAAGAACAAAGCATTTGGTCCAGATGGAGTTTCACCATGGGTTTTGAGAGAATGTGCACTTGAGCTCAGCATTCCACTGTTACGAACCCGGATCCGACGTCCGAGCACGGAGCAGTGACAACCGCGCCATCTGTGGGTCAGCTCCCGAAACCCCCTCCAAACGGACGACGACACCTGGTGAGGACGACGTATATTGGCCACAAGGGCCAGTTTCCATTCCTGTGCAGCGCTCAACACAGCCGCTGCTGACCTCTGGTGAGGTGGTGCTCAGACACCAGCGCCATCTATGGAGTGGATAGGTGGGCGTTTGTGTCTGAGCCTGTAAGTGAGGTGCCTTAGTGTGTCCCAGTTATTGATGACGTGTCTGCTTACAGAGTCGACCTGGGACTGTTGTGATGGGAGTTGAGTCAGTCTACCCGAGGCAGCCGTCTCCATACCTTGTACTTTGCTGCAGCAGTTGTGAAGTCGTCCCCCGGAAGAACACTGTGGTGTGTTAGCCTGCCAGTGGAGTGGCAGTGAAAGGATTACCTGGGACCAACTGTTGGAGACGATCATCCACTGGGGTATCGAGGACAGGAGAGTGATTTGTGGTGTCACACGAGGCTCCTGTCTAGGGCGTTCCCCTTATATCGTTCGTGGAGTGGCTTGACCAGCGTTGTGGGTCTGGAACCTGCCAGCAGACCGGCTGGATTTGTGGTTGACGGCCTCCACGGCGGTGCCCCCAGTGGACCTGTGTTTTGGCTGACCTGTGGCCAGGGTAGGCTCAACTTCTCAGAAGAATTCGTTGTGAGGCCACGAAGAAGCACCGAGGACTCAGCACCGAGAGTTTTGCACCAGAGTCTTCAGCAGAAGACTACAGTGTATTTTCCCCTGTAAATAAGTGTTAATACCCCTCCCCCTGTGTAACTTTTATATATTATTTATTGGTGTTGGAAATCATTATATTATATTAAGTTCTTAACTTTCTTTCCCTTCCCCCTTTAAGTTTCTTGCGTCACGGATCACATCCCTTGAAAGCCACTACTGGCTTGGGGTCGGATACAACTTCCTCTAACAACATCAGAGTAAGGACCCCGTTGCGTCCCGAGAGGGCCGTAACATAATTGGCATCCCCAGCGGGATCCGTCCCCTTGTTAAGTATGTTTGACAGGGGTGGTGAAGTGGCGCAATCCCTGTATATAATTCCCCCAGTGTGTGACGATTGCGACGTTATACGTCCTGTGCGGTGCTCAAGAGTGACTAAGTGCAATATTGTGCAGTGCGGTGCTCGCTGTGACTAAGCGATTAAGTGCAATATTGACTAGTGTGGTGCTCAGTGATTCGGTGCAATATTGTAGAGCGAAGTGTTCGCTGTGATTCAGTGCAATATTGGGTAGTGCGGTGCTCGAAGTAATTACGTGCAATATTGGCAAGTGCAGTGTTTGGTGCGATAAAGTGCAATATTGACGTAGAACAGTGCTCGGTGTGTGAAGTGCTAACGTGAAAGCGGTGTGTTAAGTGCTAGTTGAGTGTTCCATCTGTGACAATGGCAGAAAAAGCTACCATCGATGATCTGGACGACGTTCAGGCTTTTCTGAACAGAGAGGACTGTCTTGCCAGATTAAAGTATCTGAGCAAACCGGAACTTGTACTAGTGAGCACCTACCTGGAGATCAAGATCCGTGCCAGTGATTCCCGTGTGGAGATCTTGTCCAAGGTTCACCGGCACCTGAAGGCAGAAGAGAAACAGGAAGGCGGGGCTCCTAGTAGAAAAGAAGGTGAGGAAATAGCTTCCACGGAAAAAGAAGATAAGGGCAGCGACATTGACAGTGATGCAGGTGAGCTTAATATCAGCTTCCTAACAGTCAAAATGCGTGCCCTAGAGATCAATCGTGAGATAGAGTGGAAGAAGTTAGAATTAGAACGAGAATTAAAAGATAAAGAAATGGAGATGAAAGAAAAAGAATTGGCGATGAGGCGTTTAGAATTAGAAAGAGAAGAAAGAAGAGAAGAACGAGAAAGAGAAAGGGAAGAACGAGAAAGAGAAAGAGAAGAGCGAGAAAGAGAAGAGAAACGAGAAAGAGAACAGCGAGAGAGAGAAGAAAATGAAAGACAGAGACAACATGAACTAGAAGTATTACAATTAGGCGGTGGTCGGAGGCCAACAACGGACACCAGCGGTTTCGATCCGGTAAGAAACATCAAAATGGTCCCCAAATTCAATGAGAGGGAAGTCTCGAAGTTCTTTGCAGCCTTCGAGAAAGTCGCTGCCTCTTTGGAGTGGCCAAGGGAGAATTGGGCCATCATGATACAGTCAGTCTTGACTGGGAAGGCCCAAATCGCCTATTCTACGTTATCCCTTGACGACTCCGGCGATTACGACAAGGTGAAGAAGGTTGTGCTCATGGCGTACCAATTGGTACCTGAGGCATATAGACAGAAGTTTAGAAACCTGAAGAAGACCTCAGAGCACACTTTCACCGAATTCGCCACCATCAAGGAGCGACTTTTTCAAGAATGGTGTGCCTCTCGAAAGGTGGAGACCAAGGAAGACCTCGAGCAGCTGATTCTGCTCGAGGACTTCAAGGATTGTTTGTCTGGAGACCTGAAGACGTACTTAGAGGAACAGCAGGTAGAGACCTTGAGTGCAGCAGCCACCATGGCTGAAGAGTACATCCTGACTCATAGGCCGTCTGCTAAGTACGTCCCAAGGAATTACCAGCGCCGGTTTGACAGACCTGACGAAGAGGAAAGACCCGTCCCACAAAGTGCTAAGAAGACGCCCCCAAGTAGCCCTCGAAGGACTAGTCCTAGTTGTCCGAAACACCGTAGTCCAAGGAGGAATATGGTGTGCTACTTGTGGGCAGAAGGGGCATGTAGCTGCTAGGTGCCGAGGCAGAAGAGGTGGCAGCGTACGTAGGGAGGTAATGATGATGAGCTGTGTTACCCCAACAGCAGGAAGCCAGTCGACGACTACGCAGGAAGAACCCAGATTGTTTTCCCCTCACACTTCAGGCGGGTATGTATCGCGTGATCATACTGGTAGATCTGTAGTAGTGCTCAGAGATAGTGGATAGCAGCCCAGTCCCTGATCGTGAAGAGCTCGTTACCCGAGGGAGTAAGTGTGGATGTGAGACAAAAGGTTGTCCTGGTTGGGTTTCCTAGGACGCAGTACATCGCCCCCTTAGTGACGGTACATCTCGACTCGCCTTACTTCAGCGGCACATGTGCGTTGGCAGTAGTCGATACCCTCCCTGTGGCTGGGATTGACGTGGTACTAGCCAATGACTTGGTGACCGATTGGAGCACCAATCATCCCAAGATAGCGGACGAGTCAGCCAGAACAGCAAGGTCTGAGGTAACGACGGGCCGTGGTAATGTCCAGGTAAAGACAGACCCGGATTTGAACATGTCTAATTTGTCCTCTCACCCGCAGATCGACAGCTATCTAGCAGTGTCTCCTGATTCTTCTCTCGACAAGGAACATGAGGTTACGATGGCAGAAGTACCTGAGCTAGAAGAGAGGCCTTGTGTGCAGGCACCCACGGATACCAACGAGTCTGGAGCGAAGGCGGAGGTGTGCTTGCGGTATGGCAAGTTACAGCGTGTATTGAACCAGCCAGAGATTCCCCAGACGTCAGAGGTATGTGAGGTGTGTTCGAAAGGTCTAGTGGTCCAAACCAGGCTAGTGGATATAGCCTGCTATGGACATGACAGGCTCAGGAAGCTTATCCCTCAGGTAACCAAATGTTTCTTAGCGGTATTTTGTTGTGTTCTCGTATGTGTTCTCAGTGTTCTCAGTAAGGACCAGTGGACGACCCGATGGATGATGGCTCCCTTGAACATCGTGAAGAGATCCCAGGGATTGGAGATTTGCACTGCAAGTGTTGCAGTCGACGAAGGGACCTGGAAAGTAATAGTTGATACAGGAGATACGAGAAATGATAATATGAGTGACTGTTTCCGACAGGTTGACACCCCCCGCGTGATTGCTGAGCCTCAATACAGCGTTATACGGAACGTTGGTCGACCTGACGTGGGCAGAGCGAATGCCATCTTCGGTGTGCAAGCAGCCCTGTTGAAACTAGGTGTAAGCCTAGTAGAGGTGTATGCAGTAAGTATTGACTTACCCATTGTCGCTATCACTCTGAATTGTCAGACCCCTGTATTCCAGGTTCCTGTCTCCCTGAAGGACCATCGGACCGGTACCAGAAATGCCGTCTGTGATCAGCCATCATCGGTGCCACGACATAGGGAAGTGTCGAGTCTCCCCAGATCGTGTCTACACCGATCCTTACTCGAGAGGTGTGAGATGATGCCCCTGTTTGACATCGCTGTGGAGACGTGGAAGGTTACGCTAGGCAGGACATCGCCTGCCATTTTCAAGTTCCCTTTGTGCCAGGGTTTCTCTGTAGTACAGTTCTGTGGACAAGACAGCCTCGCCATTCCAGTTCATAGAGTAAGTGAGTCCATTTGGAGTTGTGTTGCCATACTAATTTGGTCTGTGTTTCTTTTTATAGAACCCCAAACCAAATTCTTTTTGGTGGGGAGGTGTTACGAACCCGGATCCGACGTCCGAGCACGGAGCAGTGACAACCGCGCCATCTGTGGGTCAGCTCCCGAAACCCCCTCCAAACGGACGACGACACCTGGTGAGGACGACGTATATTGGCCACAAGGGCCAGTTTCCAGTCCTGTGCAGCGCTCAACACAGCCGCTGCTGACCTCTGGTGAGGTGGTGCTCTGACACCAGCGCCATCTATGGAGTGGATAGGTGGGCGTTTGTGTCTGAGCCTGTAAGTGAGGTGCCTTAGTGTGTCCCAGTTATTGATGACGTGTCTGCTTACAGAGTCGACCTGGGACTGTTGTGATGGGAGTTGAGTCAGTCTACCCGAGGCAGCCGTCTCCATACCTTGTACTTTGCTGCAGCAGTTGTGAAGTCGTCCCCCCGGAAGAACACTGTGGTGTGTTAGCCTGCCAGTGGAGTGGCAGTGAAAGGATTACCCGGGACCAACTGTTGGAGACGATCATCCACTGGGGTATCGAGGACAGGAGAGTGATTTGTGGTGTCACACGAGGCTCCTGTCTAGGGCGTTCCCCTTATATCGTTCGTGGAGTGGCCTGACCAGCGTTGTGAGTCCGGAACCTGCCAGCAGACCGGCTGGATTTGTGGTTGACGGCCTCCACGGCGGTGCCCCCAGTGGACCTGTGTTTTGGCTGACCTGTGGCCAGGGTAGGCTCAACTTCTCAGAAGAATTCGTTGTGAGGCCACGAAGAAGCACCGAGGACTCAGCACCGAGAGTTTTGCACCAGAGTCTTCAGCAGAAGACTACAGTGTATTTTCCCCTGTAAATAAGTGTTAATACCCCTCCCCCTGTGTAACTTTTATATATTATTTATTGGTGTTGGAAATCATTATATTATATTAAGTTCTTAACTTTCTTTCCCTTCCCCCTTTAAGTTTCTTGCGTCACGGATCACATCCCTTGAAAGCCACTACTGGCTTGGGGTCGGATACAACTTCCTCTAACAACATCAGAGTAAGGACCCCGTTGCGTCCCGAGAGGGCCGTAACATCCACTTAACAGATTTTTTCAGGCATCTCCGTGAACAGGAGTCCTAGCAGATGTGTGGAAAAAGGCTAACACAGAACAAATGTTTGCACTACAAGGTTGATATTCACTGTACTACCTATTTCAGATTCCCTGTTGATATTAGAGGCAGCAGCAATCTACAGCAGTGGCAGCAGGGAAGATCCCATCAAATATAGACCTGTATCATTGACAAGTGTTATAGTCAAAATATTGGAAAAAACCAGCGTTGAATGTAATGAAACGCCATTTTCTGGGTGAGACCCGGAGGCTCCCTGGAGCTTTACCAGGCTGATATGCTAATGTCGGACTTTGGCATCAGTCATGTGTATGGAGTTCTAGGGCCTACCGGGGACCACGGCCAGAACCTGGCCCCCTCAGAGAGGCAAGGGGAGCAATGGCCTATCGAATGGCTTATGCATCGTTAACGATGCATAAGCAACAGGGCTCCATTAAGGAACATATAATCTCTTCCCACAACCAGAGAAGTCTTATAAAAAAACACGGAAATCATCGATAGATACAGCGATAGCAGGCGGCCTGATATCTGCGAGGCACTACACATTAAGAAGTCGATACCAGCAATCAACAGCCAATTAATGCACAACTATATTCTACCCACTTCAAGACTCCGCACCAATATAGAAGCATCAAGAAATATGGGCCAATAGGCCCATTGCAGTTACTTACATTCTTCCTTTTAACTTACAAAATATTATACCCATTGTTTCGTGTTCTGTCTTGTGTTGAAAATTTGTTTTCACCTCATCCAAAACTGTTGTAACATCACCTCACCCAAATGCAGGTATAAAATCAAAGCTGTTTAACCCTTACACTGCTCAGGGGTCCTGGGGACATTTACACCCCTGTGCGCAAGAAAAAAAGAATTCAAAATTTTTTTTTCGTCTTCTAGACATGTTAATTTGTGTCCCCTGAGCACGGGAAAAAAAAATCGTAGGTAACATATTTTGGGCGCAATTGACCGAGGAAGTCTGGCAAAAAGTGGGCGTTGACAGAGCGGTCGTCAGACCCGGTCAGCGTCACCCGCGCTGACAGGTGGGAGTTGCCACAAAGATATTATTACCTAATTGTTTCAATGTCTTCGATTTATTTTTTCTTAGTTTTTTTGCAGTAATATTATTCAGTAGTGTCTATTGTAATATATTTATATAATAAAAGTGATGAATAATCGCTATACTCAAAAGTATGATGTGCATATTAGTGATTCAATTATGTTTATAAAACGATAAACAAATAGTTTTGCTGCTATTACACTCTATACACAGGTTATATATAAGTATCTGCATGTTTTGGTCACCATAACAAATCACTAAGTTGGTATTGAGAGTCGAAAAGCAACGAAGAGTTACGGCCACACACCAGCCAGCCACTCGCTGCCACTCCCTCAACACAATCACTAAATTTTCTTCCCCCCAACAATACCATTTGTGGTGTTATTACACTATATACAGACGTTATATATAAGTATGTATATATTTTGTTCACCACAACTGTAAAGCTAAGCTGATATAGTTAGTTCAGGCACTAAGAGTCGTCGCTATACACAGATGGCGGCTGGCGGCTCCCTCACTCTTTCAAGGTCACACGCACTAAACTTTCTCCCCCAACAATACTGTTTGCAGTGTTATTACCCTATATACACGTATTATATATAAGTATCTACATGTTTTATGCACCGTAACTGTACACCTAAGCTTGTAGTGCGCCCAAAGAGCATAGTGGCCACCCTCTAAACAGCTAGACAAATCGTGCAGACGACGTCACCTCCGTCACCCAAATGGCTCCTCCCAGCATAATCCTTTTGCTGTTATTACACTAATACACACATTATATATAAATATCTACATTTGTGTTCACCATAGAGAACCACTGACCTGGTATGGTGAATGCAAACAATAACAGGTGGCCACACAGTCAGTAAACGATGCTGTCTCCCTCCGTCTCTCAGCATCACTCTTCCCACAGCGCTAATTATTACAACAATCCTGCCATTATCACAACCCTGGTTATTTATATCACAGTCATGGGTTATCTGTGATATTGTCATCGCTAAATAATAACAATTATATATTTTGACATTTTTCGGCGATGCTGTGGTCACAAGCTGAACAGCAATGCTGTTCGCTCATGCTGCGTGCGCCAGCCTTGGTTCCTCCAACAGTACTGTGCCTCTTACACCTGAGAATATTGCCCACGATTTAAAAAAAAAATGGCGTCTGTTTACAAGAGCCCTGAGGAAGTTACTGTGAACCCCGTGTAGCCGCGGTCCATTTGAATCTGGCCTGGCACCCTATGGCATATATATTCGCCATGCGCACCGTGGGACATGTTACTCAGGGCGTATGTATACACCATGAGCAGTTTAAGGGTTAAACTCTGTTTAGTGTTTGCAAGTTAGTTGTGTGTGTGTAAACTAAAGTCTTTGAAAATGTAATAATTTATTACGAAACGCGTTCACATGTCAAGCCGCCTGCTATCGCTGTATCTATCGATGATTTCTGTGTTGTTTGATAATCATCGATAGATACAGTGATAGCAGGCGGCTTGACGTCTGCAAAGCACTACACATCAAGAAGTCAACACCAGCAATCAACAGCCAATTAATGCACAACTATATTCTACCCACTTCAAGACTCCGCTCCAATATAGAAGCATCAAGAAATATGGACCAATAGGCTTTCTACAATTACTTCCATTCAATACCCATTGTTTCGTGTTCTGTCTTGTGTTGGAATTTAATACCCATTGAATACCCATTGTTGAAAGTTCGTTTTTTCACCTCATCCACCTCACCCAAATGTAGATATAAACCTCGAAGATGTGTAAGCTCTATTCAGTTTCAGTTGTGTGTTTGTAAACTAAAGTCTTTGAAAATGTAATAAGTTTTACAAAACGCGCTCAAGTGTCGCGTCAGACTAGAAATAAAAATGAATTTTGGAGAATTGATCTTTGAATTACCATCAACAGTGAAAAGAAATGTAAGAAAGATAGAGAAAATTCGTGTTAGAATTATTAATCTTACTTTTTCGGTCATATTTAATAATATATGTCTACAGGAAAGACTGCTACCAAAATATACTAATATACAAGAGTTGTTACATTCTTGTACAGCCACTAGTACGCGTAGCGTTTCGGGCAAGTCCTTAATCCTATGGTACCTGGAATACGATCCCCTGCCGCGAAGAATCGTTTTTTCATCCAAGTACACATTTTACTGTTGCGTTAAACAAGAGGCTACAGTTAAGGAATTGCGCCCAGTAAATTCTCCCCGGCCAGGATACGAACCCATGACATAGCGCTCGCGGAACGCCAGGCGAGTGTCTTACCACTACACCACGGAGACTGCCGAAATATTGAGAAAATTTGTGTTAGAATTATTAATCTTATTTTTTCGGTCATATTTAATAATATATGTCTACAGGAAAGAATGCTACCAAAATATACTAATATATATATATATATATATATATATATATATATATATATATATATATATATATATATATATATATATATATATATATATATATATATATATTATATATATACATTAGACCGGACACCTCATTATGTCCGGTCGTGATGGTCAAGTGGATTAAGGCGTATTGTACATACCAGTTGCGTTGCTCCTGGGAGTATGGGTTCGAGTCACTTCTGGGGTGTGAGTTTTCAGTTGCATATTGTCCTGGGGACCATTCAGGCTTGTTCACATTTTTGTTCCTCACGTGTGCCCCAAAGAATGAGGTGATTTGGTAAAATGCTATGCCCAAGATTACTATCCGAGTGCCGGCGGTGGGGTGGTTCAAATAGCCTCGGCTATCACCTCATTATGTCCGGTCGTGATGGTCAAGTGGATTAAGGCGTCTTGTACATACCAGTTGCGTTGCTCCTGGGAGTATGGGTTCGAGTCACTTCTGGGGTGTGAGTTTTCAGTTGCATATTGTCCTGGGGACCATTCAGGCTTGTTCGCATTTGTGTTCCTCACGTGTGCCCCAAAGAATGAGGTGATTTGGTAAAATGCTATGCCCAAGATTACTATCCGAGTGCCGGCGGTGGGGTGGTTCAAATAGCCTCGGCTATCACCTCATTATGTCCGGTCGTGATGGTCAAGTGGATTAAGGCGTCTTGTACATACCAGTTGCGTTGCTCCTGGGAGTATGGGTTCGAGTCACTTCTGGGGTGTGAGTTTTCAGTTGCATATTGTCCTGGGGACCATTCAGGCTTGTTCGCATTTGTGTTCCTCACGTGTGCCCCAAAGAATGAGGTGATTTGGTAAAATGCTATGCCCAAAGATTACTATCCGAGTGCCGGCGGTGGGGTGGTTCAAATAGCCTCGGCTATCACCTCATTATGTCCGGTCGTGATGGTCAAGTGGATTAAGGCGTCTTGTACATACCAGTTGCGTTGCTCCTGGGAGTATGGGTTCGAGTCACTTCTGGGGTGTGAGTTTTCAATTGCATATTGTCCTGGGGACCATTCAGGCTTGTTCGCATATATATATATATATATATATATATATATATATATATATATATATATATATATATATATATATATTAGTATATTTTGGTAGCATTCTTTCCTGTAGACATATATTATTAAATATGACCGAAAAAATAAGATTAATAATTCTAACACAAATTTTCTCAATATTTCTTATGTTTCTTTTCACTGTCGATGGTAATTGAAAAATCAGTTCTCCAAAATTCATTTTTATTTCTAGTCTGACACCACACTTGAACGCGTTTCGTAATAACTAATTACATTTTCAAAGACTTTAGTTTACACACACACAACTATAACCTGCAAACACTAAACAGATTTCTTACTATGCTATAATTCAAATGGCTTTTCATTTTGTATACCTGCATTTGGGTGAGGTGATATGTTACAACAGTTTTGGATGAGGTGAAAACAAACTTTCAACACAAGATAGAACACGAAATATTGGGTAAAGTTAAAGGGGAAGAATGGAAGTAAATGCAAACGGCCTACCCAGCAAACAATTTTAGGTTGCCACAACATATCTGGAAAGTATTTGAAAGTATTGGAAACGTTTGTTTTATCGTATCAGATACGATATTGTGTGTGGACTTAAATAGGTTTCCAAAACTTATAACCAAGACATATGTATCTAACACTAATTTGAGATGTTGTGGCAACTTTACACTCCTAACATGAGTCATTCATAATCCATTCATATACCAATATGAATCTCTTATGAAAGGTTTGAGCCAATAATCTGAACCCTTTTCACATCTTTGTGTGTAAAGTTAAATTTCTTGAAATTAAATTATATTTTATATTATATTATTTTTATTATATTTTATATATTATTTTCAATTTTAATATTAAAACCAATTGAAGGGTAAAAAAAATCTAATAATTTATATTTCTTTTATTATTTACTAACAATTAAAATTATTTACTAACGGAGAGAGGGGAGGCTGTACGGCGGAGAGTGGCGGCTGTGGCGGACAGTGGCGGCGGTGGCGGATAGTGGCGGCGGGCGGACAGTGGCGGCGGGCGGACAGTGGCGGCGGGCGGACAGTGGCGGCGGCGGGCGGACAGTGGCGGCGGTGGCGGATAGTGGCGGCGGGCGGACAGTGGCGGCGGTGGCGGATAGTGGCGGCGGGCGGACAGTGGCGGTGGGCGGACAGTGGCGGCGGTGGCGGATAGTGGCGGCTGTGGCGGATAGTGGCGGCGGGCGGACCGTGGCGGCTTTGGCGGCGGTGGTGGACAGTGGCGGCGGCGGTGGTGGACAGTGGCGGCGGGCGGACAGTGGCGGCGGCGGGCGGACAGTGGCGGCGGCGGGCGGACAGTGGTGGCGGCGGGCGGACAGTGGTGGCGGCGGGCGGACAGTGGAGGCGGCGGGCGGACAGTGGTGGTGGCGGGCGGACAGTGGTGGCGGCGGGCGGACAGTGGTGGTGGCGGGCGGACAGTGGTGGCGGCGGGCGGACAGTGGTGGCGGTGGCAGACAGTGGTGGCGGTGGCGGACAGTGGTGGCGGTGGCGGACAGAGGTGGCGGTGGCGGATAGTGGCAGCGGGCGGACAGTGGCGGCGGGTGGAAAGTGGCGGCGGTGGCGGACAGTGGCGTCGGGCGGACAGTGGCGGCGGTGGCGGATAGTGGCGGCGGTGGCGGATAGTGGCGGCGGGCGGACAGTGGCGGCGGGCGGACAGTGGCGGCGGTGGCGGATAGTGGCGGCGGGCGGACAGGGCAGCGGCGGGCGGACAGTGGCGGCGGTGGCGGATAGTGGCGGCGGGCGGACCGTGGCAGCTTTGGCGGCGGTGGTGGACAGTGGCGGCGGGCGGACAGTGGCGGCGGGAGGACAGTGGCGGCGGTGGCGGATAGTGGCGGCGGGCGGACAGTGGCGGCGGGCGGACAGTGGCGGCTATGGCGGATAGTGGCGGCGGGCGGACCGTGGCAGCTTTGGCGGCGGTGGTGGACAGTGGCGGCGGGCGGACAGTGGCGGCGGCGGGCGGACAGTGGCGGCGGCGGGCGGACAGTGGCGGCGGCGGGCGGACAGTGGCGGCGGCGGGCGAACAGTGGCGGCGGCGGGCGAACAGTGGCGGCGGTGGGCGGACAGTGGTGGCGGTGGCAGACAGTGGTGGCGGTGGCGGACAGTGGCGGCGGTGGCGGACAGTGACGGCGGTGGCGGACAGTGGCGGCGGTGGCGGACAGTGGCGGCGGTGGCGGACAGTGGCGGCGGTGGCGGACACTGGCGGCTGTGTCTGGCGGTGGTGGCGGGCGGTGGCGGGTGGCGGCGTCTGTGATGAGTAGTGGCGGCTGGCGGTGGTGGGTGGTGGCGGCGGTGGTGGTGGGTGGTGGTGGCGGTGGTGGTGGTGGGTGGTGGTGGCGGCGGCGGCTGGTGGTGGTGGGTGGTGGCGGCGGTGGTGGTGGGTGGTGGTGGCGGCGGCGGCTGGTGGTGGTGGTGGGTGGTGGCGGCGGGTGGTGGGTGGCGGCGGCGGCTGGTGGTGGTGGGTGGTGGCGGCGGGTGGTGGGTGGTGGCGGCTGTGGTGGGTGGTGGCGGGCGGTGGCGGGCGGCGGCGGCTGTGGTGGGTGGTGACGATCGGCGGTGGGGGGGGGGCTGGTGGCGGCTGGCGGTGGCGACTGTGGCAACGGGCGGTGACGGCTGATAGCGGGCGGTGGTGGCGGCTGGTGGCAGGTGGTGGTGACGGCGGCGGTGATGGGTGGTGGCGGCGGCGGTGGTGGTGGGTGGTGGTGGCGGCGGCGGTGATGGGTGGTGGCGGCGGTGGTGGTGGGTGGTGGTGGCGGCGGCGGCTGGTGGTGGTGGGTGGTGGTGGTGGGTGGTGGTGGTGGGTGGTGGTGGTGGGTGGTGGCGGCGGGTGGCGGTGGTGGGTGGCGGTGGCTGGTGGCGGGTGGCGGCTGGTGGTGGGTGGTGGCGGCGGGTGGTGAGTGGCGGTGGTGGGTGGCGGTGGCTGGTGGCGGGTGGCGGCTGGTGGTGGCGGGTGGCGGCTGGTGGTGGGTGGCGGCGGGTGGCGGCTGGTGGTGGGTGGTGGCGGGTGGCGGCTGGTGGTGGGTGGCGGCTGGTGGTGGGTGGTGGCGGGTGGCGGCTGGGGGTGGGTGGCGGGTGGTGGGTGGTGGCGGCGGGTGGTGAATGGCGGTGGGTGGTGGCGGGTGGCGGCTGGTGGTGGGTGGTGGCGGGTGGCGGCTGGTGGTGGGTGGTGGCGGGTGGCGGCTGGTGGTGGGTGGTGGCGGCGGGTGGCGGTGGTGGGTGGCGGTGGCTGGTGGCGGGTGGCGGCTGGTGGTGGGTGGTGGCGGCGGGTGGTGAGTGGCGGTGGTTGGTGGCGGTGGCTGGTGGCGGGTGGCGGCTGGTGGTGGGTGGTGGCGGGTGGCGGCTGGTGGCGGGTGGCGGCTGGTGGCGGGTGGCGGCTGGTGGTGGGTGGTGGCGGGTGGCGGGTGGTGGGTGGCGGTGGCGGCTGGTGGTGGGTGGTGGCGGGTGGCGGCTGGTGGTGGCGGGTGGCGGCTGGTGGTGGGTGGTGGCGGGTGGCGGCTGGTGGTGGGTGGTGGCGGGTGGCGGCTGGTGGTGGGTGGTGGCGGGTGGCGGCTGGTGGTGGGTGGTGGCGGGTGGCGGCTGGTGGTGGGTGGCGGCTGGTGGTGGGTTGCGGGTGGCGGCGGGTGGCGGCTGGTGGCGGGTGGCGGCTGGTGGCGGGTGGCGGCTGGTGGTGGGTGGTGGCTGGTGGTGGGTGGTGGCGGGTGGCGGCTGGTGGTGGGCGGCGGGTGGCGGCTGGTGGCGGCCAGCTGGGACACACCCTTCACCACTGAAGGTCTGAGTACAACTAACCATATGTCTCTCTCACCCACCAGCCCAGTGTTGCCAGCTCGCGCTCTCAAAATGTTTCCTTCAAAGATTGTATATTATCTTTGAACAACAAGTTTGATTATCAAGGAAATAATGCATATATTATTGTCACATTAATACTGTGCAATATCTTATTACATTCCTGCTAAATAAT
Source organism: Procambarus clarkii (assembly GCF_040958095.1). NCBI lineage: Eukaryota > Metazoa > Arthropoda > Malacostraca > Decapoda > Cambaridae > Procambarus > Procambarus clarkii. Next base: position 13,876,437 of record NC_091184.1, on the reverse strand, counting down.
TATAATTTGAAACAGGACAAAAAATCCCACATATATATAAAAACCAACATTAGAGATCACGAGGCCTAGGCCTCGCCTGTGACCACACATCCTGCCTCCCTGGCCTGCTACACTCACACACCTCACACTCTTAACTCTCTCATAATCACTCTCACTCTCTTACTCTGTCACTCTTACTCTCTGTCACTCTTACTCTCTGTCACTCTTACTCTCTGTCACTCTTACTCTCTGTCACTCTTACTCTCTGTCACTCTTACTTTCTGTCACTCTTACTCTCTGTCACTCTTACTCTCTGTCACTCTTACTCTCTGTCACTCTTACTCTCTATCACTCTTACTCTGTCACTCTTACACTGTCACTCTTACTCTCTGTCACTCTTACTCTGTCACTCTTACTCTCTGTCACTCTTACTCACTGTCACTCTTACTCTCTATCACTCTTACTCTGTCACTCTTACTCTGTCACTCTTACTCTCTGTCACTCTTACTCTCTGTCACTCTTACTCTCTATCACTCTTACTCTGTCACTCTTACTCTGTCACTCTTACTCTCTGTCACTCTTACTCTGTCACTCTTACTCTCTGTCACTCTTACTCTCTGTCACTCTTACTCTCTGTCACTCTTACTCTCTGTCACTCTTACTCTGTCACTCTTACTCTGTCACTCTTACTCTGTCACTCTTACTCTCTGTCACTCTTACTCTCTGTCACTCTTACTCTGTCACTCTTACTCTCTGTCACTCTTACTCTTTCACTCTTACTCTCTGTCACTCTTACTCTCTGTCACTCTTACTCTCTGTCACTCTTACTCTGTCATTCTTACTCACTCTCAGTCACCCTTACCCATTCATACTCACTCTCTCACTCTTACTCTCATACTCTTACTCTCAATTACTCTTACTCTCAATTACTCTTACTCTCAATCACTCTTACTCCCAATCACTCCTACTCCCAATCACTCCTACTCTCAATCACTCCTACTCACATTCTTACTCTTACTCTTACTCCCAATCACTCTTACTCTCAATCACTCTTATTCTCATTCTTACTCTTACTCTCACTCTTACTCTTACTCCCAATCACTCTTACTCCCAATTACTCCTACTCTCAATCACTCTTACTCTCAATCACTCTTACTCTTACTCCCAATCACTCTTACTCCCAATCACTCTTACTCTCAATCACTCTTACTCTCAATCACTCTTACTCTCAATCACTCTTACTCTCATTCTTACTCTTACTCACTCTTACTCTCAATCACTCTTATTCTCATTCTTACTCCTACTCCCAATCACTCTTACTCCCAATCACTCTTACTCTCAATCACTCTTACTCCCAATCACTCTTACTCTCAATCACTCTTACTCTCAATCACTCTTACTCTCAATCACTCTTACTCTCATTCTTACTCTTACTCACTCTTACTCTCAATCACTCTTATTCTCATTCTTACTCCTACTCCCAATCACTCTTACTCTCAATCACTCTTACTCCCAATCACTCTTACTCTCAATCACTCTTACTCTCAATCACTCTTACTCTCAATCACTCTTACTCTCACTAACTCTCAATCACTCTTACTGTCACTCTAACTCTCAATCACTCTTACTCTCATACTCACCCTTACTCTCAATCACTTTACTCTCACTCTTACTCATTCTGTCACCCTTACTCTCACTCTTACTCTGTCACTCTTACTCACTCTCAGTCACTCTTACTTATACTCACTCTTACTCACACTTTCACACTCTCTGGCACTCTCACTCACCTTCAGTCACTCTTACTCACTCTTACCCACTCTCGCTCACTCTTACTCACTCTAGTTAATAAGAACACGCCAATATAAGACAACAAAACGTTTTCAGATTCTTTCTCACCACTTTCCAGCAACTTTTATAATTTATATAAATTATCTTAGGGAATAATACATAAATTATATATTTAAACATGATATTAGTGTTTAGTGGAATGCATAAGGAGTCAAATTGTGTTAAAAAGAGCGATTTTTAGAAAATTTGGAAAACTACTTTTTTCTGTTCATATTATAACTAAATGGATTTTAAAGGTTTCACTCAGCCAATATATATCATTCACAATTTATTAATGAATTTTACAAAAAAACACCATAAATTTTATATTTAAACATGTAAAAACTATTTGTTTTACATTTGGAAGAAAATAATTGTAGAAAAACTATTTATAATTAAACCTTTGTGTTTGGATTTTTTGAGTAAAAGTTTCTCAAAGGCTCTCCTGCACCATTCTCAATGCAAATCATTCCCACACCTATGGGAAGAGATAGGCGAACGTTGTGTAGATGATTTGTGTTTGCTGGGTATTGGCCCATATTTCTTGATGCTTCTATATTGGTGCGGAGTCTTGAAGTGGGTAGAATATAGTTGTGCATTAATTGCCTGTTGATTGCTGGTGTTGACTTCTTAATGTGTAGTGCCTCGCAGATATCAAGCTGCCTGCTATTGGTGCATCTATCGATGATTTCCGTGTTTTTTGTTAAGACTTCTCTGGTGATGGTATGGTTGTGGGAAGAGATTATATGTTCCTTAATGGAGCCCTGTTGCTTATGTATCGTTATTCGCCTGGAAAGAGATGTTGTTGTCTTGCCTATATACTAAGTTCTTTGAGGCTTACAGTCCCTAAGTGGGCATTTGAAGGCATAGACGACATTGGTCTCTTGCAAAGCGTTCTGCTTTGTGTCTGGAGAGTTTCTCATGAGTAGGTTAGCAGTTTTCTTGGTTTTATAGTAAATCGTCAATTGTATCTTCTGATTTTTGTCTGTAGGGGTAACGTTTCTATTAACAATATCTTTCAGGACCCTTTCCTGCGTTTTATGAGCAGTGGAAAAGAAGTTCCTGTAAAATAGTCTAATAGGGGGTACAGGTATTGTGTTAGTTGTCTCTTCAGAGGTTGCATGGCATTTCGCTTTCCTTCTTATGATGTCTTCAATGAAACCATTGGAGAAGCCGTTGTTGACTAGAACCTGCCTTACCCTACAAAGTTCTTCATCGACTTGCTTCCATCCTGAGCTGTGGCTGAGAGCACGGTAGACATAAGCGTTAACAACACTCCTCTTGTACCTGTCTGGGCAGTCACTATTGGCATTGAGGCACATTCCTATGTTTGTTTCTCTAGTGTAGACTGCAGTGTGGAAACCTCCGCTCCTTTCCATGACTGTTAGATCTAGAAAGGGCAGCTTCCCATCCTTCTCCATCTCGTAGGTGAAATGCAACACAGAATTCCGCTCAAATGCCTCCTTCAGCTCCTGCAAATGTCTGACCTCAGGTACCTGAGTAAAAATGTCGTCAACATACCTGCAGTATATGGCCGGTTTCAAGTTCATGTCAACGAAGACCTTTTGTTCGATGGTCCCCATGTAGAAGTTCGCAAACAGAGCACCTAGGGGAGAACCCATGGCGACCCCATCTACTTGCTTATACATGTGCCCATCCAGGCTCAAGAAGGATGCCTCTTTAGTACAAGCTTGGAGTAGTTTCCTTAGAATGTTTTCTGGTATGTCAAGAGGAGTACAGGCCAGATCACGATACACTCTGCCCGCTATATATATATATATATATATAAATATATATATATATATATATATATATATGGTGCATGGTGCATGGCCGTTCTTAGTTGGTGGAGCGATTTGTCTGGTTAATTCCGATAACGAACGAGACTCTGGCCTATTAACTAGTCGACGGATCTCCAGCAATTGGTGTCCAGTTCGCAACTTCTTCTTAGAGGGATTAGCGACAATTCTAGCCGCACGAGATTGAGCAATAACTCGCCCAACATCATTACCCCCTGCACTAATACAAATAATGGGTTTGTTCCCATTTCCCGTCATAATATCATTCATGTTTTCAACAATATCACCAATTCCAGCTCCCGGATAGCAAACCCTTAATCTGTTTTCCCTATCTCTGGCACAAAACGTTCTGTCTAAATACTTCACCTGGGAATCTCCCACAACCAAAATTCGCTTCGGTACCGCCCTAACTTTCTGAGCAGCCTGAGGGGCCTGCGCTCCGCCGTTCCTCGATGATTTCCTCGCTGCAGGCGCACTACAGCACTCGTCCTCCAACACGGCAAATGAATTTGCCGTGTTTATATATATGTACATATATATATATATATATATATATATATATATATATATATATATATATATATATATATATTAGTATATTTTGGTAGCAGTCTTTCCTGTAGACATATTTTATTAAATATGACCGAAAAAGTAAGATTAATAATTCTAACACGAATTTTCTCAATCTTTCGTACATTATGCTTCACTGTTGGAGGTAAATCAAAAATCACTTCTCCAAAATTCATTTTTATTTCTAGTCTGACGCGTATGTAATAAGTTTTACGAAACGCGCCCGTGTCGCGTCAGACTAGAAATAAAAATGAATTTTGGAGAAGTGATTTTTGATTTACCTCCAACAGTGAAGCATAATGTACGAAAGATTGAGAAAATTCGTGTTAGAATTATTAATCTTACTTTTTCGGTCATATTTAATAAAATATATATATATATATATATATATATATATATATATATATATATATATATATATATATATATATGCAATAGACGATCACAAAACACTGATCATTTTATGCGGAAAATCCACAGAGAAATATGAAATGAGGTGAACGTTTCGGCTTTGTTAAAGCCTTTGTCAACACCAGACTGACTAAGGAGAAGGGAAGGGGGAGGATATATAGGCCGACACCTGACCCAACCCATCCCTAGGGAAGGAATTAACCAAAAACAGGTATAGCTTAGCTTAGAATGGTCAAAGAGGATTAAGTGGTCAGAGAATAAGGATGAAAGATTAAAGAAAAGCCTCATAAACACACAATATATGAATATACAATTATAATGAGACATTGTAAGCCTCTCTATCAGAGTTGTTTCTTAAACTGTTGTGCAATATTATAACTTAAAAATGGATCAAGTTTATACATACCAGTACTAACATTAAGAAGATTTGGACACTGACTGATTAGCGCAGACTCAATCAAATTCCGTTCCACGAAATCCCCACAATTGGTAATGCTTTTTGCCCCATTCCAGTTAATATTGTGATCGCATAAACTCGTATGTAGATACAATGCATTAGACATTTGGGCAGTTCTAATACTATAAGCATGTTGTGACAACCGCAATTGTAAGGACTTTCCTGTTTGTCCAAGGTACACAGAATCACAATCATTGCAGGGAATCGAATACACACAACCTGCTGTATCAGGGGAGTTTTTTATTAAATTGGATTTGATCGTACTATTAGTGAACACCAAATTTATATTCAGTTTCTTAAAAATCAGAGACAATTTTTCAAGTCCACTCGCATAAGGAACCACCAATGAGTTAATCATTTTTGGTTTCGCCTTAGGGACGTGATTATAAAACGTACGCTTGGCTTGTCCAAACGAGAAATCCAAAAACCTCGTAGGATATTGTAAACTCTTCCCAATTTCATATATTTTAGCAATCTCTTCATCAAAAAACTCAGGGCTGCAAACCCTCAAAGCTCTTAGAAACATTCCTGAAAATACTGCCTGTTTAACTTTACTATGATGATTCGAATAAAAATGAACATACGACCCCACGTTGGTAGGTTTCCTATACACATTAAATTTGAACTTTCTAGTGACTCTATGAATCATAATGTCCAAAAACGGAAGAGTACCATTCTCCTCAGTCTCACAAGTGAATTTTATTGAAGGTACCAAAGGTATTATTAGTTCAATTGGTTCGGCGGCTTATAAACTCTCTAAGTGGTTAGTCAAAGTTTTGTCCCCTATAATTGGTACTATTTCCAACTCACACTTGACAAACAATGTGGACTTAGTTAATAAGCTATCCACACTGAATTTAAATTTTGATTTTAAACTTATAAGTTTCGATGTGACCTCTTTATTCACTAAAGTTCCTGTTGATGATCTGTTAGAATTTCTACGTGAGGAACTGCCTAAATATAATTTGAGCTTGCAGACCAATAAAGTATTGGAACTTATCAAATTGTGTATAAAAGACAATTATTTTAGTTTTAATGGAAAATTTTTCAAACAAACATTTGGTATGGCGATGGGCAATCCCCTGTCCCCAGTTTTAAGCAATTTGTATATGGAATTCTTTGAAACAAAAATCTTATCCAGGATTATCCCGGCTAATGTAGTTTGGTTTAGGTATGTTGATGATATTTTGTGCTTATGGCCGTGCAACAAAGACCAGATAGTTTTTCTTAATGAACTTAATTCTTTGGTACCTTCAATAAAATTCACTTGTGAGACTGAGGAGAATGGTACTCTTCCGTTTTTGGACATTATGATTCATAGAGTCACTAGAAAGTTCAAATTTAATGTGTATAGGAAACCTACCAACGTGGGGTCGTATGTTCATTTTTATTCGAATCATCATAGTAAAGTTAAACAGGCAGTATTTTCAGGAATGTTTCTAAGAGCTTTGAGGGTTTGCAGCCCTGAGTTTTTTGATGAAGAGATTGCTAAAGTATATGAAATTGGGAAGAGTTTACAATATCCTAAGAGGTTTTTGGATTTCTCGTTTGGACAAGCCAAGCGTACGTTTTATAATCACGTCCCTAAGGCGAAACCAAAAATGATTAACTCATTGGTGGTTCCTTATGCGAGTGGACTTGAAAAATTGTCTCTGATTTTTAAGAAACTGAATATAAATTTGGTGTTCACTAATAGTACGATCAAATCCAATTTAATAAAAAACTCCCCTGATACAGCAGGTTGTGTGTATTCGATTCCCTGCAATGATTGTGATTCTGTGTACCTTGGACAAACAGGAAAGTCCTTACAATTGCGGTTGTCACAACATGCTTATAGTATTAGAACTGCCCAAATGTCTAATGCATTGTATCTACATACGAGTTTATGCGATCACAATATTAACTGGACTGGGGCAAAAAGCATTACCAATTGTGGGGATTTCGTGGAACGGAATTTGATTGAGTCTGCGCTAATCAGTCAGTGTCCAAATCTTCTTAATGTTAGTACTGGTATGTATAAACTTGATCCATTTTTAAGTTATAATATTGCACAACAGTTTAAGAAACAACTCTGATAGAGAGGCTTACAATGTCTCATTATAATTGTATATTCATATATTGTGTGTTTATGAGGCTTTTCTTTAATCTTTCATCCTTATTCTCTGACCACTTAATCCTCTTTGACCATTCTAAGCTAAGCTATACCTGTTTTTGGTTAATTCCTTCCCTAGGGATGGGTTGGGTCAGGTGTCGGCCTATATATCCTCCCCCTTCCCTTCTCCTTAGTCAGTCTGGTGTTGACAAAGGCTTTAACAAAGCCGAAACGTTCACCTCATTTCATATTTCTCTGTGGATTTTCCGCATGTATATATATATATATATATATATATATATATATATATATATATATATATATATATATATATATATATATATATATATATATATATATATATATATACAGTGGCACCTCGACATACGATTGCCCCTACTTGCGATAATTTCGAGTTACGATGTGAATTTCATCGAAAAATGCGACTCGACATCCGATGGTGTTGTTGACTTACGATATTTGTTGGTACACGTTCGGGTCGACAGAGCGAGTGGTTCCCAGTCACGCGGCCGACCTGCCTCAGTTTACTACAGCTGCCCGCTTAGTGACGATTGTGCCTTTAAGAAATTCCGCTTTTGTGGTGATTTTTTGCATTTTGAACATTAAAGTAATTATTATATACCTTGCCATGAGTCCCAGGAAAGTCAGTGGTAAGGCTCAACATATGAAAACCCATGTAAGGATGAGCATATAGCAGATACAAGAGTACAGAATGTCTCTTCCTCAACAATTAAGAAAATGTGTGCAGCATGGGAAGAATTGCAAACCTTTGCTGAAACGACTCGCCCAAATCAAGCTGCAGTAGGTCGTTGCCTTAACCTATTCAATGACACTGATGCATCATTACAGACAAATGTTAAAATTAAGGGAACAACAAATGCCTCTTGACAAATTTGTAGTGAGACAAACAAGCACTGAATCATAACCAGGTTCTAGTGGTATTCAGACAAAACGTAGGAAAGAGAGTACCCTAGAGAAAACATCACTGCCTGATGTGATAATGGAAGGGAACTCCCCTTCCAAACAGGTACAACTCTCCTCCTCCCCCCTCATCACCATCTTCCATACGCCATCAAGAGCCCTCCATAAAGGTAAGAGACACTTTGGTACTGTATTGTAGTTAGAAAAAAAATTGTATTCAGTATAAAATGTATGTATATTCAGTATGTATTTGTATGTTAATATTTTGGAGGGTGGGGAACGGATTAATTCAATTCCCTTTATTTCTTATGGGAAAAATCGCTTCGACTTACGATCCGTCTCTGGGAACGGATTAGCATCGGAAGTCGAGGCCCCATTGTGTGTGTATATATATATATATATATATATATATATATATATATATAATATATAAATATATGCGAACAAGCCTGAATGATCCCCAGGACAATATGCAACTGAAAACTCACACCCCAGAAGTGACTCGAACCCATACTCCCAGGAGCAACGCAACTGGTATGTACAAGACGCCTTAATCCACTTGACCATCACGATCGGACATAATGAGGTGATAGCCGAGGCTATTTGAACCACCCCACTGCCGGCACTCGGATAGTAATCTTGGGCAAGGAATATATAAATATATATATATATATAATATATATATATATATATATATATATATATATATATATATATATATATATATATATATATATATATATATATATATATATATATATGCAATTGACGATCACAAAACACTGATCATTTTATGCGGAAAATCCACAGAGAAATAAATAATATATATAATATAATATAATATATATAATATATATATATATATAATAATACAGAGAAATAAATAATATAGTACAGTATATATATATATATACTGTACTTAGTTTATAAATTAAATAGATAAGATTTGGTGGTCTTATCACCACCAAATCAACTAAGCCCAGATTTGTGTGAGACCAATAGTCAATTTATCCATCATGGTTATGTTTGGGGAAGAGTATCACTCAATCTCAACAATCCTGTAATGTAATTGTGTGTTCCCATAGTAAGTGTAAAATAATCCAGAGTAGTTCAATAAAACCCATGTGTTAAGATGTAACCCACAGTGTATTTATTGTCCAACTTAGACTAAGAATACTTGATCCTTCCCCCATTATCACATACGATACATACATTTCCTTCCATTATTCATAATAAAGTAAGGATGGGTTTTGTTAGTCTGCACTCTCAGGTATGGCTTACAAACAGCCCTGCTGCTGCAATATGTTACCTAAATATATTATCCCATACTCCGAGATATGTTTATAAAAAATATTGGCCTTGCTGTGAATGTGTTAATCTGTCAGTAATATTAACCCTGCTTTGAAATAGCTAATGCAAAGAATGTATAAAAATATTATGTAATTTGTATTAGTAAATAAAGTACTGTAATATTAGTTTTAAATGTAAATACATCTAGCAAACTAAATATTCTTTTCCACAGGATAACAAGCCAGAGGAATGTTCAGTGTGTTTTAACGATTATGATGACAATCAGCTACGACCTCGCACACTGCCATGTGGCCACACATTCTGCTCCCAGTGTATTGACAATGCTATCAAGAATGGTCAGCTGACCTGCCCCAGCTGCCGTGCCGAGCACACTGCCACAGCTGCTACTCAGTTCCCAATTAGCTATGCTGTGGAGGCTTTTGTTAGGAAACTCAAAAATATCCAGCTAACAACTGAGGAAGTAGTGCCAGCAAAACCTTATGAAGGTCCCGCCAGAGGCATCAGTAAGACATTACGTTCCCTGGTGCAGGAGCAGAAGAGCATCATCAGCAGCCTCATTACTAGCTGTGAAGAGGTACTGTCCCAGCTGGGGGAGTACCGGGGGCAGCTGGGGGACTGGAAGACTCACCACCTCCAGCTCCAGGACAGACTCTATGCTCTGGTAGAGCAGAACAAGTCAGCAATGAAGCTCTTGGAACTGGAGGATACCAGTGTGGTGGATATGACAACACAAGGAGAGGGAGGGAAGACTCAGCTGCAGGCCATGTTGGGGAGCCTCGACACAGTCAACACCCCACAGGAGGTTGGCACAACCATAGACACAGCTGATGAGTGCAAGGTGAAGGTAGAAGATTGGTTCCGGAAGTGCCAGGAACTCTTCCCAGATGTCAACACTGTCCACACCTCGGTGAAGGTACACTACCGAAGGTCACATTGTTCTCACCCAACTGAGTATAGTATGGCCTCTATATAAACACTTTTGACATGGAGACACATCAAGATGAGAGTTGACTTTATAGATAGGAAACATTTTTATTAATAAAGTCAACTGTCATCTTGGTGTTTCTCTACACTGTGGTCAGTGTAGAGAAACACCATTACTTATATTGTGAAATTATTTTACTCAGAGCCTGATGCTTCATTATAGTCCAGTTACTTTACTCAGAGCCAGATGCTTCATTATAGTCCAGTTACTTTACTCAGAGCCTGATGCTTCATTATAGTCCAGTCACTTTACTCAGAGCCAGATGCTTCATTATAGTCCAGTTACTTTACTCAGAGCCTGATGCTTCATTATAGTCCAGTTACTTTACTCAGAGCCTGATGCTTCATTATAGTCCAGTTACTTTACTCAGAGCCTGATGCTTCATTATAGTCCAGTTACTTTACTCAGAGCCAGATGCTTCATTATAGTCCAGTTACTTTACTCAGTGCCAGATGCTTCATTATAGTCCAGTTACTTTACTCAGAGCCAGATGCTTCATTATAGTCCAGTTACTTTACTCAGAGCCTGATGCTTCATTATAGTCCAGTTACTTTACTCAGAGCCAGATGCTTCATTATAGTCCAGTTACTTTACTCAGAGCCTGATGCTTCATTATAGTCCAGTTACTTTACTCAGAGCCTGATGCTTCATTATAGTCCAGTTACTTTACTCAGAGCCTGATGCTTCATTATAGTCCAGTTACTTTATTCAGAGCCTGATGCTTCATTATAGTCCAGGTTCCACCATTAATGTTTGTGTTGGTAATGACAGGTGCAGGAGACCATCAGGGAGGCCCTGGAGATGACGACCACAGAGACAGGTGCCACAGCTGACCCCGTACACCTGGGAGACTCAGCCTCCACCATTAATGTTTGTGTTGGTAATGACAGGTGCAGGAGACCATCAGGGAGGCCCTGGAGATGATGACCACAGAGACAGGTGCCACAGCTAACCCCGTACACCTGGGAGACTCAGCCTCCACCATTAATGTTTGTGTTGGTAATGACAGGTGCAGGAGACCATCAGGGAGGCCCTGGAGATGATGACCACAGAGACAGGTTCCACAGCTTACCCCGTACACCTGGGAGACTCAGCCTCCACCATTAATGTTTGTGTTGGTAATGACAGGTGCAGGAGACCATCAGGGAGGCCCTGGAGATGATGACCACAGAGACAGGTGCCACAGCTGACCCCGTACACCTGGGAGACTCAGCCTCCACCATTAATGTTTGTGTTGGTAATGACAGGTGCAGGAGACCATCAGGGAGGCCCTGGAGATAACGACCACAGAGACAGGTGCCACAGCTGACCCCGTACACCTGGGAGACTCAGCCTCCAGCATCATGGATAAAGTTCAGGAAATCACTTTAGAGATCCCCCAGAAGCAATTAACAGTAAGTTTGTTATTTTCTCTCATAGGTCATACCACAAGATATTGAGTTGCGTTTTGAGGAGAGGAAGCCTGTTCTTAGGTTTATCGAGGTTCCCCCAAGGTCAACTACTGACTTTCCTTAACATACAATCCACAATAGTTGCCTAACTCCTGGATAAATATTTACTGGTTGGTGAACAGAGGCAACAGGAAACATGTTAACCATTTCTGGCCTGCATGGTGATTGAACCCGCGATCCTGGCCCCCTCACAGAGAGCGGGTGACACTCCACCAACCTTTCCAAAAAAGTATACCTGGTTGATGGGGTTCTGGAAGTTGTTCTACTCCCCAAGCCCGGCCCGAAGCCAGGCTTGACTTGAGAGAGTTTGGTCCACTAGGTTGTTGCTTGGAGCGGCCCGCAGGCCCACATATCCACCACAGCCCGGTTGATCTAGCACTCCTTAGGAGAAACAATCTAGTTTCCACTTGAAGATGTGTACGGTTGTTCCGGCAATATTTCTTGTGCTCGCTGGGAGGACGTTGAATCCAGTAAGACAGCGAACCAAATCAGACCACTGCTGGGTACGAAGAAACTGAAGCCTTAAAATTGACAACGAACTCCACAACAATGCCAGCACCAACCCCATGCCAGTAGAGGGATGGGGGGGGGGCTGGAGCTACAGGTCCAGCACCAACCCCCTGCCAGTAGAGGGGGGCTGGAGCAACAGGTACAACACCAAACCCCTGCCAGTAGAAGGAGGGCTGGAGCTACAGGTCCAGCACCAATCCCCTGCCAGTAGAAGGAGGGCTGGAGCTACAGGTCCAGCACCAATCCCCTGCCAGTAGAGGGGGGCTGGAGCAACAGGTACAACACCAACCCCCTGCCAGTAGAAGGGGGGGGATGAAACTACTGGTCCAGCACCAACTCTCACTGCTAGTAGAGAGGGGCTGGAGCTATAGGTCCAGCACCCACCCCCCTGCCAGTAGAAGGGGGCTGGAGCTACAGGTCCAGCACGAACACCCTGCCAGTAGAGGGGGGGGGGCAGGAGCTATAGGTAAAGCACCAACCCCTGCCAGTAGAGGGGCCTGGGGCTACAGGTCCAGCACCAACCCCCTGCCAGTAGAGGGGGGGGGGGCTGGAGCTACAGGTCCAGCACCAACCCACTGCCAGTAAAGGGGGGCTGGAGCTACAGGTCCAGCACCAATCCACTGCCAGGAAAGGGTGGCTGGAGCTACAGGTCCAGCACCAACCCCCTGCCAGTAGAGGGGGGCTGGAGCTACACATCCAGCACCAACCTCCTGCCAGTAGAGGGGGGCTGGAGCTACAGGTCCAGCACCAACCCACTGCCAGTAAAGGAGGGCTGGAGCTACAGGTCCAGCACCAACCCACTGCCAGTAAAGGGGGCTGGAGCTACAGGTCCAGCACCAACCCACTGCCAGTAAAGGAGGGCTGGAGCTACAGGTCCAGCACCAACCCACTGCCAGTAAAGGGGGGGCTGGTGCTACAGGTCCAGCACCAACCCCCTGCCAGTAGAGGGGGGGGGGCTGGAGCTACAGGTACAACTCCAACCCCCTGCCAGTAGAGGGGGGCTGGAGCTACTGGTCCAGCACCAACTCCCCCTGCCAGTAGGGGGGAGGGGGCTGGAGCTACTGGTCCAGCACCAACTTCCCCTGCCAGTAGAGGGGGGCTGGAGCTACAGGTCCAGCACCTACCCCCTGTCAGTAGAGGGGGGTTGGAACTACTAGTCCTGCACCAACCCCGGCCAGCAGAGGGGACTGGAGCTACAGGTCCAGCACCAACCCCCTGCCAGTAGAGGGGGGCTGGAGCTACAGGTCCAGCACCTACCCTCTGCCAGTAGAGGAGGGCTGGAGCTATAAGGCCAGCCCCAACCCCCCCGCCAGTAGAGGGGGGCTGGAGCTACAGGTCCAGCACCAACCCCCTGCCAGTAGAGGGGTGGCTGGAGCTACAGGTCCAGCACCTACCCCCTGCCAGTAGAGGGAGGTTGGAACTACTAGTCCTGCACCAAACCCCTGCCAGTAGAGGGGGGGCTAGAGCTACAGGTCCAGCATCAACCCCCTGCCAGTAGAGTGTGGCTGGAGCTACAGGTCTAGCACCAACCCCCTGCCAGTAGAGGGGAGCTGGAGCTACAGGTCCAGCACCAACCCCCTGCGAGTAGAGGGGGGTTGGAGTTACAGGTCCAGGACCAACCCCACCCAGCCCGTAGAGGGGGCTGCAGCTACAGGTCCAGCACCAACCCCCAGCCAGTAGAGGGGGGGGCTAGAGCTACAGGTCCAGCATCAACCCCCTGCCAGTAGAGGGAGGCTAAAGTTACAGGTCCAGGACCAACCCCACCCTGCCCGTAGAGGGGGCTGCAGCTACAGGTCCAGCACCAACCCCCTGCCAGTAGAGGGGAGCTAGAGCTACAGGTCTAGCACCAACCCCCTGCTAGTAGAGGGGGGCTGGAGCTACAAGTCCAGGACCAACCCCATGCCAATAGAGGGGGGGCTGGAGCTACAGGTCCAGCACCATCCCCCCCTGCCAGTAGAGGGGGGCTGGAGCATAGGTCCAGCATCAACCATATACCAGTAGAGGAGGGCTGGATCTACAGGTCCTGCACCAACCTCCTGCCAGTAGAGGAGGCTGGAACTACAGATCCAGCGCTAACCCCCTGCCAGTAGAGGGGAGCTGGAGCTACAGGTGCAGCACCAACCCCATGCCAATAGAGGGGAGGGGGGCTGGAGCAACAGCTACAGCACCAACCTCCTGCCAGTAGAGGGGGGGCTGGAGCTACAGGTCCAGCACCAACCCCTTGCCAGTAGAGGGGGCCTGGAGCTACAGGTCCAGCACCAACCCCCTACCAGTAGAGGGGGCCTGGAGCTACAGGTTCAGCACCAACCCCCTGCCAGTAGAAGGGGGCTGGAGCTACAGGTCCAGCACCAAACCCCTGCCAGTAGAGGGGGGCTGTAGCTACAGGTCCAGGACCAATCCCCTGCCAGTAGAGGGGGGCTGGAGCTAAAGGTCCAGCACCAACCCCCTGCCAGTCGAAGGCGGAGTGGAGTTACAGATTCAGGGCCAACCCCCTGGCTATAGAGGATGGCTGGAGCTACAGGTCCATCTCCAACCCCCTGCCAGTAGAGCGGGGCTGGAGCTACAGGTCCAGCACCATCCCCCTGCCAATAGAGGAGGCTGGATCTGCAGGTCAAGCACCAACCCCCTGCCAGTAGAGTGGGGGGGGGGCTGGAGCTACAGGTCCAGCACCAACCCCCTGCCATTAGAGGGGGGGGGGCTGGAGCTACAGGTCCAGCACCAACCCCCTTCTAGTAGAGGGGGGTGGGGCTGGAGCTACAGTTCCAGCACCAACCCTTTGCCAGAAGAGGGGTGCTGGAGCTACAGGTCCAGCACCAACCCCCTGCCAGTAGAGGGGGCTGGAGCTACCGATTCAGGGCCAACCCCCTGCCAGTAGAGGGGAGCTAGAGCTACAGGTCCAGCACCAACCCCCTGCTAGTAGAGGGGGGCTGGATCTACAGGTCCAGCACTAACCTCCTGCCAGTAGAGGGGGGCTGGAGCTACAGGTCCAGCACCAACTCCCTGCCAGTAGAGGGGGGGCTGGAGCTACAGATTCAGGGCCAACCCCCTGCCAGTGGAGGGGAGCTAGAGCTACAGGTCCAGCACCAACCCCCTGCCAGTAGAGGGGGGCTGGAGCTACAGGTCCAGCACCAACCTCCTGCCAGTAGAGGGGGCCTGGAGCTACAAGTCCAGCACCATTCCCCTGCCAGTAGAGGGGGCTGGAGCTACAGGTCCAGCACCAACCCCCTGCCAGTAGAAGGGGGCTGGAGCTACAAGTCCAGCACCATTCCCCTGCCAGTAGAGGGGGGCTGGAGCTACAGGTCCAGCACCAACCCCCTGCCAGTTGAGGGGGCTGGAGCTACAGGTCCAGCATCAACCCTCTGCCGGTAGAGGGGGGCTGGAGTCTTCATTTCCAGGACCAACCCCCTGCCAGTTGAGGGGGGGGCTAGCGCTACAGATCCAGGGTCAACCCCCTGCCAGTAGAAGGGGGCTGGAGCTACAGGTCCAGCACCTACCCCCTGCCAGTAGAGGGGGGCTGGAGCTACAGGTCCAGCACCTACCCCCTGCCAGTAGAGGGGTGGCTGGAGCTACAGGTCCAGCACCTACCCCCAGCAGGTAGAGCGGGGATGGAGCTACAGGTCCAGCACCAACCCCCTGCCAGTAGAGGGGGGCTGGAGCTACAGGTCCAGCAGCATCCCCTGCCAGTAGAGGGGGAGCTGGGTCAACACATTCAACACCAACCCCCTGCCAGTAGAGGGGGGGGGCTGGAGCTGCAGGTCCAGCACCAATCCCCTGCCAGTAGAGGGGGGCTGGAGCTACAGGTCCAGCACCAACCCCCTGCCAGTAGAAGGGGACTGGAGCTACAGGTCCAGAACCAACCCCCTTCCAGTAGAGGGGGGGCTGGATTTTCAGGTCCAGCACCAACCCCCTGCCACTAGAGGGGGGGAGGTCTGGAACTACAGGTCAAGAACCAACCCCCTGCCAGTAGAGGGGGTTCTGGAGCTTCAGGTCCAGCACCAACCCCCTGCCAATAGAGGGGGGCTGGAGTTACAGGTTCAGGACCAACCCCACCCTGCCCGTAGAGGGGGCTGCAGCTACAGGTCCAGCACGAACACCCTGCCAGTAGAGGGGGGGGGGCTAGAGCTACAGTTCCAGCATCAACCCCCTGCCAGTAGAAAGGGCTGGAGCTACAGATTCAGGGCCAACCCCCTGCTAGTAGAGGGGGGCTGGAGCTGCAGATCCAGGACCAACCCCATGCCAATAGAGGGGAGGCTGGAGCTACAGGTCCAGCACCATCCCCCCTGCCAGTAGAGGGGGGCTGGAGCTATAGGTCCAACATCAACCCCCTGCCACTAGAGGAGGGCTGGATCTACAGGTCCAGCACCAACCCCCTGCCAGTAGAGGGGTGGCTGGAGCTACAGGTCCAGCACCTACCCCCAGCAGGTAGAGCGGGGCTGGAGCTACAGGTACAGCACCAAACCCCTGCCAGTAGAGGGAGCTGGAGCTACAGGTCCAGCACCAACCTCCTGGCAGTAGAGGGGGCTGGAGCTACAGGTCCAGCACCAACCCCCTGCCAGTAGAGGAGGGCTGGAGCTACAGGTCCAGTGCCAACCCCAAGCCAGTAGAGGAGGGCCTGAGCTACAGGTCCAGCACCACCCCTCTGCCAGTAGAGGGGGGGCTGGAGCTACAGGTCCAGCACCAACCACCTGCCAATAGAGGGAAGGCTAGAGCTACAGGTCCAGGGCCAACCCCTTGCCAGTAGAGGGGGCTGGAGCTACAGGTCCAGCACCAACCCCCTGCCAGTAGAGGGAAGGCTGGAGCTACAGGTCCAGGGCCAACCCTCTGCCAGTAAAGGGGGCTGGAGCTACAGGTCCAGAACCAACCCCCTGCCAGTTGAGGAGGGCTGGAGCTACAGGTCCAGCGCCAACCCCCTGCCAGTAGAGGTGGGCAGGAGCTACAGG
The DNA here is from genome assembly GCF_040958095.1 of Procambarus clarkii. Lineage (NCBI taxonomy): Eukaryota > Metazoa > Arthropoda > Malacostraca > Decapoda > Cambaridae > Procambarus > Procambarus clarkii. The sequence goes on along the minus strand of NC_091184.1, from coordinate 13,859,163 downwards.
TCCAGCACCAACCCCCAGCCAGTAGAGGGGGGCTGGAGCTACAGGTCCAGCACCAACCCCCTGCCAGTAGAGGGGGGGGGCTGGAGATACAGGTCCAGCACCTACCCCCTGCCAGTAGAGGGGGGCTGGAACTACAGGTCCAGCACCTAACCCCTGCCAGTAAAGGGGGGCTGGAGCTACAGGTCCAGCACCAACCCACTGCCAGTAAAGGGGGGCTGGAGCTACAGGTCCAGCACCAACCCCCTGCCAGTAGAGGGGGAGGGCTGGAGCTACAGGTACAACTCCAACCCCCTGCCAGTAGAGGGGGGCTGGAGCTACAGGTCCAGCACCTACCCCCTGCCAGTAAAGGGGGGCTGGAGCTACAGGTCCAGCACCAACCCACTGCCAGTAAAGGGGGGCTGGAGCTACAGGTCCAGCACCAACCCCCTGCCAGTAGAGGGGGAGGGCTGGAGTTACAGGTACAACTCCAACCCCCTGCCAGTAGAGGGGGGCTGGAGCTACTGGTCCAGGACCAACCCCATGCCAATAGAGGGGGGGCTGGAGCTACAGGTCCAGCACCATCCCCCCCTGCCAGTAGAGGGGGGCTGGAGCATAGGTCCAGCATCAACCATATGCCAGTAGAGGAGGGCTGGATCTACAGGTCCTGCACCAACCTCCTGCCAGTAGAGGAGGCTGGAACTACAGATCCAGCGCTAACCCCCTGCCAGTAGAGGGGAGCTGGAGCTACAGGTGCAGCACCAACCCCATGCCAATAGAGGGGAGGGGGGCTGGAGCAACAGCTACAGCACCAACCTCCTGCCAGTAGAGGGGGGGCTGGAGCTACAGGTCCAGCACCAACCCCTTGCCAGTAGAGGGGGCCTGGAGCTACAGGTCCAGCACCAACCCCCTACCAGTAGAGGGGGCCTGGAGCTACAGGTTCAGCACCAACCCCCTGCCAGTAGAGGGGGGCTGGAGCTACAGTTCCAGCACCAACCCCCTGCCAGTAGAAGGGGGCTGGAGCTACAGGTCCAGCACCAACCCCCTGCCAGTAGAAGGGGGCTGGAGCTACAGGTCCAGGACCAATCCCCTGCCAGTAGAGGGGGGCTGGAGCTAAAGGTCCAGCACCAACCCCCTGCCAGTCGAAGGCGGAGTGGAGTTACAGATTCAGGGCCAACCCCCTGGCTATAGAGGATGGCTGGAGCTACAGGTCCATCTCCAACCCCCTGCCAGTAGAGCGGGGCTGGAGCTACAGGTCCAGCACCATCCCCCTGCCAATAGAGGAGGCTGGATCTGCAGGTCAAGCACCAACCCCCTGCCAGTAGAGTGGGGGGGGGGGGGCTGGAGCTACAGGTCCAGCACCAACCCCCTGCCATTAGAGGGGGGGGGGGCTGGAGCTACAGGTCCAGCACCAACCCCCTTCTAGTAGAGGGGGGTGGGGCTGGAGCTACAGTTCCAGCACCAACCCTTTGCCAGAAGAGGGGTGCTGGAGCTACAGGTCCAGCACCAACCCCCTGCCAGTAGAGGGGGCTGGAGCTACCGATTCAGGGCCAACCCCCTGCCAGTAGAGGGGAGCTAGAGCTACAGGTCCAGCACCAACCCCCTGCTAGTAGAGGGGGGCTGGATCTACAGGTCCAGCACTAACCTCCTGCCAGTAGAGGGGGGCTGGAGCTACAGGTCCAGCACCAACTCCCTGCCAGTAGAGGGGGGGCTGGAGCTACAGATTCAGGGCCAACCCCCTGCCAGTGGAGGGGAGCTAGAGCTACAGGTCCAGCACCAACCCCCTGCCAGTAGAGGGGGGCTGGAGCTACAGGTCCAGCACCAACCTCCTGCCAGTAGAGGGGGCCTGGAGCTACAAGTCCAGCACCATTCCCCTGCCAGTAGAGGGGGCTGGAGCTACAGGTCCAGCACCAACCCCCTGCCAGTAGAAGGGGGCTGGAGCTACAAGTCCAGCACCATTCCCCTGCCAGTAGAGGGGGGCTGGAGCTACAGGTCCAGCACCAACCCCCTGCCAGTTGAGGGGGCTGGAGCTACAGGTCCAGCATCAACCCTCTGCCGGTAGAGGGGGGCTGGAGTCTTCATTTCCAGGACCAACCCCCTGCCAGTTGAGGGGGGGGCTAGCGCTACAGATCCAGGGTCAACCCCCTGCCAGTAGAAGGGGGCTGGAGCTACAGGTCCAGCACCTACCCCCTGCCAGTAGAGGGGGGCTGGAGCTACAGGTCCAGCACCTACCCCCTGCCAGTAGAGGGGTGGCTGGAGCTACAGGTCCAGCACCTACCCCCAGCAGGTAGAGCGGGGATGGAGCTACAGGTCCAGCACCAACCCCCTGCCAGTAGAGGGGGGCTGGAGCTACAGGTCCAGCAGCATCCCCTGCCAGTAGAGGGGGAGCTGGGTCAACACATTCAACACCAACCCCCTGCCAGTAGAGGGGGGGGGGGGGCTGGAGCTGCAGGTCCAGCACCAATCCCCTGCCAGTAGAGGGGGGCTGGAGCTACAGGTCCAGCACCAACCCCCTGCCAGTAGAAGGGGACTGGAGCTACAGGTCCAGAACCAACCCCCTTCCAGTAGAGGGGGGGCTGGATTTTCAGGTCCAGCACCAACCCCCTGCCACTAGAGGGGGGGAGGTCTGGAACTACAGGTCAAGAACCAACCCCCTGCCAGTAGAGGGGGTTCTGGAGCTTCAGGTCCAGCACCAACCCCCTGCCAATAGAGGGGGGCTGGAGTTACAGGTTCAGGACCAACCCCACCCTGCCCGTAGAGGGGGCTGCAGCTACAGGTCCAGCACGAACACCCTGCCAGTAGAGGGGGGGGGGCTAGAGCTACAGTTCCAGCATCAACCCCCTGCCAGTAGAAAGGGCTGGAGCTACAGATTCAGGGCCAACCCCCTGCTAGTAGAGGGGGGCTGGAGCTGCAGATCCAGGACCAACCCCATGCCAATAGAGGGGAGGCTGGAGCTACAGGTCCAGCACCATCCCCCCTGCCAGTAGAGGGGGGCTGGAGCTATAGGTCCAACATCAACCCCCTGCCACTAGAGGAGGGCTGGATCTACAGGTCCAGCACCAACCCCCTGCCAGTAGAGGGGTGGCTGGAGCTACAGGTCCAGCACCTACCCCCAGCAGGTAGAGCGGGGCTGGAGCTACAGGTACAGCACCAAACCCCTGCCAGTAGAGGGAGCTGGAGCTACAGGTCCAGCACCAACCTCCTGGCAGTAGAGGGGGCTGGAGCTACAGGTCCAGCACCAACCCCCTGCCAGTAGAGGAGGGCTGGAGCTACAGGTCCAGTGCCAACCCCAAGCCAGTAGAGGAGGGCCTGAGCTACAGGTCCAGCACCACCCCTCTGCCAGTAGAGGGGGGGCTGGAGCTACAGGTCCAGCACCAACCACCTGCCAATAGAGGGAAGGCTAGAGCTACAGGTCCAGGGCCAACCCCTTGCCAGTAGAGGGGGCTGGAGCTACAGGTCCAGCACCAACCCCCTGCCAGTAGAGGGAAGGCTGGAGCTACAGGTCCAGGGCCAACCCTCTGCCAGTAAAGGGGGCTGGAGCTACAGGTCCAGAACCAACCCCCTGCCAGTTGAGGAGGGCTGGAGCTACAGGTCCAGCGCCAACCCCCTGCCAGTAGAGGTGGGCAGGAGCTACAGGTCCAGCACCAACCCCCAGCCAGTAGAGGGGGGCTGGAGCTACAGGTCCAGCACCAACCCCCTGCCAGTAGAGGGGGGGGGGCTGGAGATACAGGTCCAGCACCTACCCCCTGCCAGTAGAGGGGGGCTGGAGCTACAGGTCCAGCACCTAACCCCTGCCAGTAAAGGGGGGCTGGAGCTACAGGTCCAGCACCAACCCACTGCCAGTAAAGGGGGGCTGGAGCTACAGGTCCAGCACCAACCCCCTGCCAGTAGAGGGGGAGGGCTGGAGCTACAGGTACAACTCCAACCCCCTGCCAGTAGAGGGGGGCTGGAGCTACAGGTCCAGCACCTACCCCCTGCCAGTAAAGGGGGGCTGGAGCTACAGGTCCAGCACCAACCCACTGCCAGTAAAGGGGGGCTGGAGCTACAGGTCCAGCACCAACCCCCTGCCAGTAGAGGGGGAGGGCTGGAGTTACAGGTACAACTCCAACCCCCTGCCAGTAGAGGGGGGCTGGAGCTACTGGTCCAGCACCTACCCCCTGCCAGTAGAGGGGGGCTGGAGCTACAGGTCCAGCACCTACCCCCTGCCATTAAAGGGGGGCTGGAGCTACAGGTCCAGCACCAACCCCCTGCCAGTAGAGGGGGAGGGCTAGAGCTACAGTTGCAACTCCAACCCCCTGCCAGTAGAGGGGGGCTGGAGCTACTGGTCCAGCACCTACCCCCTGCCAGTAGAGGGGGGCTGGAGCTACAGGTACAACTCCAACCCCCTGCCAGTAGAGGAGGGGCTGGAGCTACAGGTCTAGCACCAACCCCTTGCCAGTAGAGAGGGGCTGGAGCTACAGGTCCAGCACCAACCCCCTGCCAGTAGAGGGGGGGGGCTGGAGCTACAGGTCCAGCACCATCCCCCTGTCAGTAGAGTGGGGCTGGAGCTACAGGTCCAGCACCAATCCCCTGCCAGTAGAGGGGGGGCTTTAGCTACAGATCCAGCACCAACCCCCTGCCAGTAGAGGGGGGGGGGGCTGGAGCTACAAGTCCAGCACCAACCCCCTGCCAGTAGAGGGGGGGCTGGAGCTACTGGTCCTGCACCGACCCCCTGCCAGTAGAGGGGGGGCTGGAGCTACAGTTGCAGCACCAACCCCCTGCCAGTAGAGGGGGGCTGGAACTACAGGTCCAGCACCCACCCCTTGCCAGTAGTGTGGGGCTGGAGCTACAGGTCCAGCACCAACCCCCTGCCAATAGAGCTGGGCTGGAGCTACAAGTCCAACACCAACCCCCTGCCAGTAGAGGGGGCTAGAGCTACAGGTCCAGCACCAACCCCCTACCAGTAGAGGGGGCTGGAGCTACAGATCCTGCACCAATCCCCTGCCAGTAGAGGGGGCTAGAGCTACAGGTCCAGCTCCAACCCCCAGCCAGTAGAGGGGGGCTGGAGCTACAGGTCCAGCACCAACCCCCTCCCAGTAGAGGGGGGGGGGGCAGGAGATACAGGTGCAGCACCTACCCCCTGCCAGTAAAGTAAAGGGGGGCTGGAGCTACAGGTCCAGCACCTACCCCCTGCCAGTTGAGGGGGGCTGGAGCTATAGGTCCAGCACCAACCCTCTTCCAGTAGAGGTGGGCTAAAAGCTACAGGTCCAGCACCAACCCCCTGCCAGTAAAGGGGGGGCTGGAGCTACAGGTCCAGCACCAACCCCCTGCCAGTAAAGGGGGGGCTGGAGCTACAGGTCCAGCACCAACCCCCTGCCAGTAGAGGGGGCTAGAGCTACAGATCCAGCACCAACCCCCAGCCAGTAGAGGGGGGGCTGGAGCTACAGGTCCAGCACCAACCCCCTGCAAGTAGAGGGGGGGGGGGCTGGAGCTTCAGGTCCAGCACCAACCCCCTGCCAGTAGAGGGGGGGGCTGGAGCTACTGGTCCAGCACCAACCCCCTGCCAGTAGAGGGGGGCTGAAGCTATAGGTCCAGCACCAACCCCCTGCCAGTAGAGGGGCTGGAGCTACTGGTACAGCACCAACCCCCTGCCAGTAGAGGAGGGCTGAAGCTACAAGTCCAGCACCAACCCTCTTCCAGTAGAGGGGGGCTGGAGCTACACGTCCAGCACCAACCCCCTGCCAGTAGAGGGGGGCTGGAGCTACTGGTACAGCACCAACCCTCTGCCAGTAGAGGGGGGCTGAAGCTACAAATCCAGCACCAACCCTCTTCCAGTAGAGGGGGGCTGGAGCTACAGGTCAAGCAGCTACCCCCTGCCAATAGAGGGGGGGGCTGGAGCTACAGGTCCAGCACCACCCCTCTACCAGTAGAGGGGGGCTGGAGCTACAGGTCCAGCACCAACCCGCTGCCAGTAGAGGGGGGCTGGAGCTACAGTTCCAGCACCAACCATCTGCCAGTTTAAGGGGTCCTGGAGCTTCAGGTCCAGCACCAATCCCCTGCCAGTAGAGGGGGGGGCTGGAGCTACAGGTCCAGCACCAACCCCCTGCCAGTAGAGGGGGGGGGGCTGGAGCTACAGGTCCAGCACCACCCCTCTACCAGTAGAGGGGGGCTGGAGCTACAGGTCCAGCACCAACCCGCTGCCAGTAGAGGGGGGCTGGAGTTACAGGTCCAGCACCAAACCCCTGCCAGTAGAAGGGGGCTGGAGCAACAGGTCCAGCACCAACCCCCTGCCAGTAGAGGAGGGCTGGAGCTACAGGTCCAGCGCCAACCCCAAGCCAGTAGAGGGGGGCTTGAGCTACAGGTCCAGCACCACCCCTCTGCCAGTAGAGGGGGGGCTGGAGCTACAGGTCCAGCACCAACCACCTGCCAATAGAGGGAAGGCTGGTGCTACAGGTCCAGGGCCAACCCCCTGCCAGTAGAGGGGGCTGGAGCTACAGGTCCAGCACCAACCCCCTGCCAGTAGAGGGAAGGCTGGAGCTACAGGTCCAGGGCCAACCCCCTGCCAGTAAAGGGGGCTGGAGTTACAGGTCCAGCACCAACCCCCAGCCAGTAGAGGGGGGCTGGAGCTACAGGTCCAGCACCTACCCCCTGCCAGTAGAGGAGGGAGGCTGGAGGTACAGGTCCAGCACCAACCCCCTGCCAGTAGAGGGGGGGCTGGAGCTACAGGTCCAGCACGAAACCCCTGCCAGTAGAGGGGGGCTGGAGCTACTGGTCCATCACCAACCCCCTGCCAGTAGAGGGGGGGCTGGAGCTATAGGTCCAGCACCTACCCCCTGCCAGTAGAGGGGGGCTGGAGCTACAGGTCCAGCACCAACCCCCTGCCAGTAGAGGGGGGAGGCTGGAGCTACTGACTGTACAGCCCAACCCCCTGCCAGTAGAGGGGGGCTGAAGCTACAAGTCCAGCACCAACCCTCTTCCAGTAGAGGGGGGCTGGAGCTACAGGTCAAGCAGCTACCCCCTGCCAGTAGAGGGGGGTTGGAACTACAGGTCCAGCACCAACCATCTGCCAGTAGAAGGGGGCTGGAGCTACAAGTCCAGCACCATTCCCCTGCCAGTAGAGGGGGGCTGGAGCTACAGGTCCAGCACCAACCCCCTGCCAGTTGAGGGGCTGGAGCTACAGGTCCAGCATCAACCCTTTGCCGGTAGAGGGGGGCTGGAGTCTTCATTTCCAGGACCAACCCCCTGCCAGTTGAGGGGGGGGCTAGCGCTACAGATCCAGGGTCAACCCCCTGCCAGTAGAAGGGGGCTGGAGCTACAGGTCCAGCACCTACCCCCTGCCAGTAGAGGGGGGCTGGAGCTACAGGTCCAGCACCTACCCCCTGCCAGTAGAGGGGTGGCTGGAGCTACAGGTCCAGCACCTACCCCCAGCAGGTAGAGCGGGGATGGAGCTACAGGTCCAGCACCAACCCCCTGCCAGTAGAGGGGGGCTGGAGCTACAGGTCCAGCAGCATCCCCCTGCCAGTAGAGGGGGAGCTGGGTCAACACATTCAACACCAACCCCCTGCCAGTAGAGGGGGGGGGGCTGGAGCTGCAGGTCCAGCACCAATCCCCTGCCAGTAGAGGGGGGCTGGAGCTACAGGTCCAGCACCAACCCCCTGCCAGTAGAAGGGGACTGGAGCTACAGGTCCAGAACCAACCCCCTTCCAGTAGAGGGGGGGCTGGATTTTCAGGTCCAGCACCAACCCCCTGCCACTAGAGGGGGGGAGGTCTGGAACTACAGGTCAAGAACCAACCCCCTGCCAGTAGAGGGGGTTCTGGAGCTTCAGGTCCAGCACCAACCCCCTGCCAATAGAGGGGGGCTTGGAGTTACAGGTTCAGGACCAACCCCACCCTGCCCGTAGAGGGGGCTGCAGCTACAGGTCCAGCACGAACACCCTGCCAGTAGAGGGGGGGGGCTAGAGCTACAGTTCCAGCATCAACCCCCTGCCAGTAGAAAGGGCTGGAGCTACAGATTCAGGGCCAACCCCCTGCTAGTAGAGGGGGGCTGGAGCTGCAGATCCAGGACCAACCCCTTGCCAATAGAGGGGAGGCTGGAGCTACAGGTCCAGCACCATCCCCCCCTGCCAGTAGAGGGGGGGCTGGAGCTATAGGTCCAACATCAACCCCCTGCCACTAGAGGAGGGCTGGATCTACAGGTCCAGCACCAACCCCCCTGCCAGTAGAGGGGTGGCTGGAGCTACAGGTCCAGCACCTACCCCCAGCAGGTAGAGCGGGGCTGGAGCTACAGGTACAGCACCAAACCCCTGCCAGTAGAGGGAGCTGGAGCTACAGGTCCAGCACCAACCTCCTGGCAGTAGAGGGGGCTGGAGCTACAGGTCTCAGCACCAACCCCCTGCCAGTAGAGGAGGGCTGGAGCTACAGGTCCAGTGCCAACCCCAAGCCAGTAGAGGAGGGCCTGAGCTACAGGTCCAGCACCCACCCCTCTGCCAGTAGAGGGGAGGCTGGAGCTACAGGTCCAGCACCAACCACCTGCCAATAGAGGGAAGGCTAAGAGCTACAGGTCCAGGGCCAACCCTTGCCAGTAGAGGGGGCTGGAGCTACAGGTCCAGCACCAACCCCCTGCCAGTAGAGGGAAGGCTGGAGCTACAGGTCCAGGGCCAACCCTCTGCCAGTAAGGGGGCTGGAGCTACAGGTCCAGAACCAACCCCCTGCCAGTTGAGGAGGGCTGGAGCTACAGGTCCAGCGCCAACCCCCTGCCAGTAGAGGTGGGCAGGAGCTACAGGTCCAGCACCAACCCCCAGCCAGTAGAGGGGGGCTGGAGCTACAGGTCCAGCACCAACCCCCTGCCAGTAGAGGGGGGGGGGGGGGCTGGAGATACAGGTCCAGCACCTACCCCCTGCCAGTAGAGGGGGGCTGGAGCTACAGGTCCAGCACCTAACCCTGCCAGTAAAGGGGGGCTGGAGCTACAGGTCCAGCACCAACCCACTGCCAGTATAGGGGGGCTGGAGCTACAGGGTACAACTCCAACCCCCTGCCAGTAGAGGGGGGCTGGAGCTACAGGTCCAGCACCTACCCCCTGCCAGTAAAGGGGGGGCTGGAGCTACAGGTCCAGCACCAACCCACTGCCAGTAAAGGGGGGCTGGAGCTACAGGTCCAGCACCAACCCCTGCCAGTAGAGGGGGAGGGCTGGAGTTACAGGTACAACTCCAACCCCCTGCCAGTAGAGGGGGGCTGGAGCTACTGGTCCAGCACCTACCCCCTGCTGTGGGTACCGACCTGTGAGATTTATATTTATTTAATTTATATGAATTTATATTTACGTTAATTTATATACTTCGATAGCAATTTGTATAATGTTAAGTGGACTGTATTTCTGCAATAATCTCATAATCTCACAAATCGATCCTCTACACATTAGGGGGGGTTTATTAGTTTATATATATATGCAGCCAATCAAACTACAGTAACTACATACATTGAAAAGGTTCCTTATCTTATAGTACAGCAGGTTAGTCCACCAGGTATAACTAGGGTGTAGACACCAAATTATCCTCTTTGAGGTAGCTTCCATATCACCCAGTAACTGGTGCACAAATCTTGCTTCCTCGTCTTGACCTGTCAAAAGTGCGCTAGCTGTGAAGCCAGAATCCTATATATGACAAGTATATCAGAGAAAACACTATACAGTACATGGAACATTAAAGACCTGGCTTAATTACCTTTAGTTTGAGGCTTCCACGTGATCTAACCGGGCACCCTATATCCTGACATTAATGGCCATAAATGAATGATAAACGGGTTTCGGATAGACACTTAACTTGAATTGTAGACATCGTGTTGGAGATGGTACCTTTGGTTTCCATAACACTACGTCCAAGTAAAATTAACAGGAGCCGAATTTGCTCCTGTGTGAGCCTCTGGTCTCGTATATACAATGGCTGTTTAACACTCCATACTATTGACGTTACTGGCCGACATTGTCCAGAATGATAGGAGCCGAATTTGCTCCACACGTCTCGGAGGTGACACAACAATGGCTCCCTCCTTCCTCCCTGACGCCTGGCCTACTTTGTCCAGATTTCAGAAAGTGATAGAAGGGTCACATTTACTCTACTTTAATATTGATAATTAAGTTAATTTATATAAGATGTTTTTATGATGGTAAAGTCCAAAGACTTATGTATTTAAGAATAATTCCCAGCAGAATAGCTGGTGAATTATAATAGTATGTGGTGATGATATCCCGTTTTCTTAGACGGTAATTCCACTACAAGTTACGTTTTCTATGGGTAACTTGTTTATACAACACAGCTCTTATCTGTCTGTATGATATTATTATTAAATGGTGTCGGATTTTCCGACACCTGCCAGTAGAGGGGGGCTGGAGCTACAGGTCCAGCACCTACCCCCTGCCATTAAAGGGGGGCTGGAGCTACAGGTCCAGCACCAACCCCCTGCCAGTAGAGGGGGAGGGCTGGAGCTACAGTTACAACTCCAACCCCCTGCCAGTAGAGGGGGGCTGGAGCTACTGGTCCAGCACCTACCCCCTGCCAGTAGAGGGGGGCTGGAGCTACAGGTCCAGCACCTACCCCCTGCCAGTAAAGGGGGGCTGGAGCTACAGGTACAACTCCAACCCCCTGCCAGTAGAGGAGGGGCTGGAGCTACAGGTCTAGCACCAACCCCTTGCCAGTAGAGAGGGGCTGGAGCTACAGGTCCAGCACCAACCCCCTGCCAGTAGAGGGGGGGGGCTGGAGCTACAGGTCCAGCACCATCCCCCTGTCAGTAGAGTAGGGCTGGAGCTACAGGTCCAGCACCAATCCCCTGCCAGTAGAGGGGGGGCTTTAGCTACAGATCCAGCACCAACCCCCTGCCAGTAGGGGGGGGGCTGGAGCTACAGGTCCAGCACCAACCCCCTGCCAGTAGAGGGGGGGCTGGAGCTACTGGTCCTGCACCGACCCCCTGCCAGTAGAGGGGGGCTGGTGCTACAGTTGCAGCACCAACCCCCTGCCAGTAGAGGGGGGCTGGAACTACAGGTCCAGCACCCACCCCTTGCCAGTAGTGTGGGGCTGGAGCTACAGGTCCAGCACCAACCCCCTGCCAATAGAGCTGGGCTGGAGCTACAAGTCCAACACCAACCCCCTGCCAGTAGAGGGGGCTAGAGCTACAGGTCCAGCACCAACCCCCTACCAGTAGAGGGGGCTGGAGCTACAGATCCTGCACCAATCCCCTGCCAGTAGAGGGGGCTAGAGCTACAGGTCCAGCTCCAACCCCCAGCCAGTAGAGGGGGGCTGGAGCTACAGGTCCAGCACCAACCCCCTGCCAGTAGAGGGGGGCTGGAACTACAGGTCCAGCACCCACCCCTTGCCAGTAGTGTGGGGCTGGAGCTACAGGTCCAGCACCAACCCCCTGCCAATAGAGCTGGGCTGGAGCTACAAGTCCAACACCAACCCCCTGCCAGTAGAGGGGGCTAGAGCTACAGGTCCAGCACCAACCCCCTACCAGTAGAGGGGGCTGGAGCTACAGATCCTGCACCAATCCCCTGCCAGTAGAGGGGGCTAGAGCTACAGGTCCAGCTCCAACCCCCAGCCAGTAGAGGGGGGCTGGAGCTACAGGTCCAGCACCAACCCCCTCCCAGTAGAGGTGGGGGGCAGGAGATACAGGTGCAGCACCTACCCCCTGCCAGTAAAGGGGGGCTGGAGCTACAGGTCCAGCACCTACCCCCTGCCAGTAGAGGGGGGCTGGAGCTATAGGTCCAGCACCAACCCTCTTCCAGTAGAGGTGGGCTAAAAGCTACAGGTCCAGCACCAACCCCCTGCCAGTAAAGGGGGGGCTGGAGCTACAGGTCCAGCACCAACCCCCTGCCAGTAAAGGGGGGGCTGGAGCTACAGGTCCAGCACCAACCCCCTGCCAGTAGAGGGGGCTAGAGCTACAGATCCAGCACCAACCCCCAGCCAGTAGAGGGGGGGCTGGAGATAGAGGTCCAGCACCAACCCCCTGCAAGTAGAGGGGGGGGGGCTGGAGCTTCAGGTCCAGCACCAACCCCCTGCCAGTAGAGGGGGGGGCTGGAGCTACTGGTCCAGCACCAACCCCCTGCCAGTAGAGGGGGGCTGAAGCTATAGGTCCAGCACCAACCCCCTGCCAGTAGAGGGGGCTGGAGCTACTGGTACAGCACCAACCCCCTGCCAGTAGAGGAGGGCTGAAGCTACAAGTCCAGCACCAACCCTCTTCCAGTAGAGGGGGGCTGGAGCTACACGTCCAGCACCAACCCCCTGCCAGTAGAGGGGGGCTGGAGCTACTGGTACAGCACCAACCCTCTGCCAGTAGAGGGGGGCTGAAGCTACAAATCCAGCACCAACCCTCTTCCAGTAGAGGGGGGCTGGAGCTACAGGTCAAGCAGCTACCCCCTGCCAATAGAGGGGGGGGCTGGAGCTACAGGTCCAGCACCACCCCTCTACCAGTAGAGGGGGGCTGGAGCTACAGGTCCAGCACCAACCCGCTGCCAGTAGAGGAGGGCTGGAGCTACAGTTCCAGCACCAACCATCTGCCAGTTTAAGGGGTCCTGGAGCCTCAGGTCCAGCACCAATCCCCTGCCAGTAGAGGGGGGGCTGGAGCTACAGGTCCAGCACCAACCCCCTGCCAGTAGAGGGGGGGGGGGCTGGAGCTACAGGTCCAGCACCACCCCTCTACCAGTAGAGGGGGGCTGGAGCTACAGGTCCAGCACCAACCCGCTGCCAGTAGAGGGGGGCTGGAGTTACAGGTCCAGCACCAAACCCCTGCCAGTAGAAGGGGGCTGGAGCAACAGGTCCAGCACCAACCCCCTGCCAGTAGAGGAGGGCTGGAGCTACAGGTCCAGCGCCAACCCCAAGCCAGTAGAGGGGGGCTTGAGCTACAGGTCCAGCACCACCCCTGCCAGTAGAGGGGGCTGGAGCTACAGGTCCAGCCAACCCCCTGCCAGTAGAGGGGGCTGGAGCTACAGGTCCAGCACCAACCCCCTGCCAGTAGAGGGAAGGCTGGAGCTACAGGTCCAGGGCCAACCCCCTGCCAGTAAGGGGGCTGGAGTTACAGGTCCAGCACCAACCCCCAGCCAGTAGAGGGGGGCTGGAGCTACAGGTCCAGCACCTACCCCCTGCCAGTAGAGGGGGAGGCTGGAGCTACAGGTCCAGCACCAACCCCCTGCCAGTAGAGGGGGGCTGGAGCTACAGGTCCAGCACGAAACCCCTGCCAGTAGAGGGGGGCTGGAGCTACAGGTCCAGCACCAACCCCTGCCAGTAGAGGGGGGCTGGAGCTACAGGTCCAGCACCTAACCCCTGCCAGTAGAGGGGGGCTGGAGCTACAGGTCCAGCACCAACCCCCTGCCAGTAGAGGGGGAGGCTGGAGCTACAGGTACAGCACCAACCCCCTGCCAGTAGAGGGGGGCTGGAGCTACAGGTCCAGCACGAACCCCCTGCCAGTAGAGGGGGGCTGGAGCTACAGGTCCAGCACCAACCCCTTCCAGTAGAGGGGGGCTGGAGCTACAGGTCAGCACTACCCCCTGCCAGTAGAGGGGGGTTGGAACTACAGGTCCAGCACCAACCCTGCCAGTAAGGGGTCTGGAGCTTCAGGTCCAGCACCAACCCCCGGCCAGTAGAGGGGGCTGGAGCTACAGGTCCAGCACCAACCCCCTGCCAGTAGAGGAGGTGGAGCTACAGGTCCAGCACCAACCATCTGCCAGTAGAAGGGGTCCTGGAGCTTCAGGTCCAGCACCAATCCCCTGCCAGTAGAGAGGGGGCTGGAGCTACAGGTCCAGCACCAACCCCCTGCCAGTAGAGGGGGGGGCTGGAGCTACAGGTCCAGCCCACCCCTCTACCAGTAGAGGGGGGCTGGAGCTACAGGTCCAGCACCAACCCGCTGCCAGTAGAGGGGGGCTGGAGCTACAGGTCCAGCACCAAACCCCTGCCAGTAGAGGGGGCTGGAGCTACAGGTCCAGCAACAACCCCCTGCCAGTAGAAGGGGGCTGGAGCTACAGGTCCAGCACCAACCCCCTGCCAGTAGAGGAGGGCTGGAGCTACAGGTCCAGCGCCAACCCCCTGCCAGTAGAGGGGGGCTGGAGCTACAGGTCCAGGGCCAACCCCTGCCAGTAGAGGGGGGCTGGAGCTACAGGTCCAGCACCACCCCTCTGCCAGTAGAGGGAAGGCTGGAGCTACAGGTCCAGGGCCAGCCTCCTGCCAGTAGAGGGGGGCTGGAGCTACAGGTCCAACACCACCCCTCTGCCAGTAGAGGGAAGGCTGGAGCTACAGGTCCAGGCAACATCCTGCCAGTAGAGGGGGCTGGAGCTGCAGGTCCAGCACCAACCCCATGCCAGTAGAGGGGAGCTAGAGCTACAGGTCCAGCACCAACCCCCTGCTAGTAGAAGGGGGCTGGAGCTACAGGTCTAGGACCAACCCCATGCCATAGAGGGGTGGGGGGGCTGGAGCTACAGGTCAAGCACCAACCCCCTGCCAGTAGAGAGGGGCTGGAGTACAGGTCCAGCACCAACCCCCTCCTAGTAGAGGGGGCTGGAGCTACAGGTCCAGCACCATCCCCTGCCAATAGAGGGGGGTTGGAGTACAGGTTCCTGACCAACCCCCTGCCTGTAAAAGGCGCGGCTAGAGCTACAGGTCCAGCATCAACCCCCTGCCAGTAGAGGGGGCTGGAGCTACATATTCAGGGCCAACCCCCTGCCAGTAGAGGGAGGCTTTAGCTACAGGTCCAGGACCAATCCCCTGCCAGTAGAGGGGGGCTGGAGCTACAGGTCCATCTCCAACCCCCTGCCAGTAGAGGTGGGGGGGGGACCTAGAGCTTCAGGTCCAGCAGGAACCCCCTGCCTGGAGAGGGGCCTGAAGTTACAGGTCCAGCACCATCCCCCTGCCAGTAGAGGAGGCTGGAGCTGCAGGTCAAGCACCAACCCCCTGCCAGTAGAGGGAGGGGGGGCTGGAGCTACAGGTCCAGCACCAACCCCCTGCCAGTTGAGGGGGCGGGGGCTGGAGCTACAGGTCCAACACCAACCCCCTGCCAGTAGAGAGGGGGCTTGAGCTATAGGTCCAGCACCATCCCCCTGCCAGTAGAGGAGGCTGGATCTACAGGTCGAGCATCAACCCCCTGCCAATAGAGGGGGGCTGGAGCTACAGGTCCAGCATCAACCCCCTGCCATTAGAGGTAGCCTGGAGCTACAGGTCCAGCATCAACCCCCTGCCAGTAGAGGGGGCTGGAGCTACAGATTCAGGGCCAACCCCCTGCCAGTAGAGGGGAGCTAAAGCTACAGGTCCAGCACCAACCCCCTGCTAGTAGAGGGGGGCTGGATCTACAGGTCCAGCACCAACCCTCTGCCAGTAGAGGGGGGCTGGAGCTACAGGTCAGGCGCAAACCCCCTGCCAGTAGAGGGGGGGAAGGAACTGCAGGTTCAGACCAACCCCCTGCCAGTAGAGGGGGGGCTGGCGCTACAGATCCAGGGTCAACCCCCTGCCAGTAGAAGGGAGCTGAAGCTACAGGTTCAGCACCAAATCCCTGCCAGTAGAGAAGGGGCTTGAGCTATAGGTTCAGCAACAACCCCCTGTCAGTAGAGGGGGGCTGGAGCTACAGGTCCAGCACCAACCCCCTGCCAGTAGAGGGGGGCTGGAGCTACAGGTCCAGCACCGACCTCCTGCCAGTAGAGGGGGCCTGGAGCTACAGGTCCAGTACCACCCCCCTGCCAGTAGAGGGGGGGGGGGCTGGAGCTACAGGTCCAGCTCCAACCCACTGCCAGTAGAGGGGGGAGGCTGGAGCTACAGGTCCAGCACCAACCCCCTGCCTGTAGAGGGGGAAGGCTGGAGCTACAGGTCCAGCTCCAACCCCCCCCCCCCATGCCGGTAGAGGTGGGCTGGAGGTACAGGTTCAGCACCAACTCCCTGCCAGTAGAGGGGGAGGCTGGAGCTACAGGTTCAGCACCAACCCTCTGCCAGTAGAGGGGGGAGGCTGGAGCTACAGGTCCAGCACAAACCCCCTGCCTGTAGAGGGGGGGGCTGGAGCTACAGGTCCAGGACCAACCCCATGCCAGTAGAAGGGGCTGGAGCTACAGGTCCATCATCAATCCCCTGCTAGTACAGGGGGGCCGGAGCTACAGGTCCAGGACCAACCCCTTGCCAGTAATGGGAGGCTGGAGCTATAGGTCTAGCACCAACCCCCTGCTAGTAGAGGGGGGCTGGAGCTACAGGTCTAGCATCAACCCCCTGCCAGTAGAGGGGGGCTGGAGCTACAGGTCTAGCATCAACCCCGTGCCAGTAAAAGGGGGCTGGAGCTACAGGTCCAGAACCAACCCCCTGCCAGTAGAAGGGGGGGGGGCTGGAGCTGCAGGTCCAGCACCAATCCCCTGCCAGTAGAGGGGGGCTGGAGCTACAGGTCCAGCACCAACCCCCTGCCAGTAGAAGGGGACTGGAGCTACAGGTCCAGAACCAACCCCCTTCCAGTAGAGGGGGGGCTGGATTTTCAGGTCCAGCACCAACCCCCTGCCACTAGAGGGGGGGAGGTCTGGAACTACAGGTCAAGAACCAACCCCCTGCCAGTAGAGGGGGGGCTGGAGCTTCAGGCCCAGCACCAACCCCCTGCCAATAGAGGGGGTGTTACAAATAATATGAGTGGGGCTTCTATGGGGTACTGGTACTATTAAGGGGTAAAGGTAGTTAGAAGACAAGAGTATCAAATATGGGAGAGCTAAAAGGCCCGGCCCCCAAAATAAACTATCCACAGTAGTAATAACTTGCTACAAGACCATATATGTTAGTCTAAGGGTTGATCACTGCGCTCCCACCTTGGAAGAAGAGATACTCTGTAATTCATGTACTTATTTATTAACCCCTTAACAACCCCCCATATACACTCACACCAATAACAATAATAATAATAACTTTACCACACTATCTTACGTTAAAAGCCTTGGTCCACATAGACAGGATACAAGGTTTACACTAATAACAAGCTAGGGTAAAGTACTACTGGATAAGCACTGAAGCTGGATGCAGCTTAGGGTAGTGAGACCATGTGGTACCCTAATACAAACACAACACTTAGGGTAAACAAAACACTGGCAAATACTAACCCCAGGTCTCACCAATAGTTACTACCAGAGTAGGTACACTTACTGATGCCCCGTACTTAGCTTAAGGATACAGGAACTTCAGGTAAGGGAAATAAGTAAGAGGAGAAGGGAGGAGAGTAGGGGTGCAGCCACAGAGTAGGTCTTATCCGCACGACACCAGCCAGAGAGAAGAGAGAGCTAGCGACCAGCTGCCTCCCTCATGCCGTGGTGCCGGAAGGAGCCTAATTGATCGTGCAGCTTAGCACATTAAAGATCTTCCCCTATGCAACGTATTGTTACTTTATGAATGATTAGAAAGTATTAGTAAGCAAAGTTGGTGCCTATGTTATTTTTAATAATCAACCCCCAGCTCAGACTTTAAATGCTCTTTGAGAAACAATAATAGTCTTACGTCTGGCAGGGAAGATACAAACAATTGCTATTCGCGATGCACAACTGTACTACCAGAAGTTTAATAGCTCAATTTTGACCTCTGGTTTCCACTGGAGAACCCAGGGTCGTAACAGGGGGGCTGGAGTTACAGGTTCAGGACCAACCCCACCCTGCCCGTAGAGGGGGCTGCAGCTACAGGTCCAGCACCAACACCCTGCCAGTAGAGGGGGGGGGCCTAGAGCTACAGTTCCAGCATCAACCCCCTGCCAGTAGAAAGGGCTGGAGCTACAGATTCAGGTCCAACCCCCTACCATAGAGGGGAGCTAGAGCTACAGGTCCAGCACCAACC
>NC_091184.1:13808989-13840898 GCF_040958095.1 Procambarus clarkii | reverse complement strand
AGATACTATATATATATTTGGTCGAATATACAGAAGTTCACCGGTGATACGTTGGTGTGAGTTGAGCGCACTGAGCGTTGGTACAGTATCTTGCAAGTGTCTGCTCTAGACCACACTTGAAAGTAGACTGGCCAATGTTCGCTGCACCGCTGCTTATATGCTCGGGCAACACCTCACCGTGTTGCTCAGGCAACGCCTCACCTCATTCATCTCCAAAGGTTGACAGGAATATTAACAATGCATTTGGAGCGAGTATATTATTGGGATAATCTACTCGCTACAATGGGTTCCTCGATTTATCATGAACCCTGACAAGTTTAATTTTACCTGTCCTATTGGTTGTAAATTAAGTGCCTCTGCTGCCCTTTGAGTAATGAAAGTTCTCTGGGAACCTTGATCAAATAGTCCACGTATGGTGATCTTGGCTCCTCTGTTCTTCACTTGAAGTTGGGCAGTAGGCAAAGCAGCATCCACTTGAGATGCTTGTGAAGTTACGCTGTACACTTCTCGCACCTTGCAGCACTGTACTGGTGTAGATTCTCTACGTCCTATTCTAGGATTGACATAATTTGTCCTAACTAATTTGCACAGTGCAGCATGATGCTTGCCCCTTCTACACCTATTGCAGGTGTTCAATGGGGTGTCACAGCTGTTAACATTATGTGGTTTGAGACACCTAGTACACTTGTGTAACTGTTTGAGTCGTCTGACTCTTGTGTCTCTATTAGGATAATTAGTACAGAGAATGTTTTTGATTGCAAAACAAGCATATTCCCCATCCTACAGATTGTTTCGGTGTTACCGGTTTAGGTAAAACAGTATTTGCAGGTTGTGATGGTTTTGCTGTTTGCATTTGCTTGTTATTTATTCTCTTGGGAGTACTTGGTGTACTCTGGGGAACCATTAACAGGCTCTTGGGGGTGCTCTTTGGACTATTAGGTCTCTTAGGAGCACCTGTGGGACTCTTAGGCCTCACTGATGAATCAGTGTTTGACTGATTCTGGTTACATGGATTATTAGCAGTGCTCTTTGGACTATTAGGTCTCTTAGGAGCACCTGTGGGACTCTTAGGCCTCAGACATGAATCAGTATTTGACTGATTGTTGTTACATTGATTATTAGCACCTTGGTTACCTAGTGACAGTGTCACTTTAGGAGTTTCAGGCAAGGAAACTGATGTAGGTACAGTTTTGGTGCATTCAGATTCAGCATTAATTGCTTGGTCTGCTGTATGATTGCTCATATTACGCAAACCTGTAAATATATCCTGCATTGACAGGGTATTACCATTCTGGCATACATATAATTTATTAAGTGTGTCACCAGACAATTTTCTTTGGATGATAATTTTAGTCATCCACTCAGTATTTGGGTGATCCACCTCTTTACTGAAAGAATTTATCAGTGACTCAAGCTGAAAACTAAAGGCTTGTAAAGAGTCAACTGATTGCTCTGGTGAAGATAAATTTAATAATTGGTGCACAAGGTTTATAATAGTCTTCTCATTGTTAGCACTTACTTTAGAAGGCTGTTGGGAGCAATTGTGACCATTACTTGTGTTGCTTAAGGCTTCTTGCTTAGCCTCAGCTTTGATTACAGCTTCGGCTGCTACTGCAGCATTAGCTTTATCATTTTCTGGTTCAGATTCACTAATCATTGCAGCTTCACTTGTTTCATCTGCAGCTTCACTTGTTTCTCTAGGTTCTGGTGATAAGCTAGTTAATTCAGTAGCCTTATGTATTGAACTTATAGAAACCAGGGAACATTGAGAAGAGTGGTCTGAAATTTGATCAGACTCTGTAAACAAATCATCACATGAAACTGTATTAGATGAGAGGTTAGAAAATGAAGGTTGAACTTCAGTTATGGATCCTGTGTAGTGATCCGTATTGATTAGAGGATTCTCCTCGTCTTGATGTAGTTCAGGTATTTCATCTGAACTGAGTGTTGACTTGGATATAGGTCTATTAATGATCTGATCCACCCACTCGGGAATATATTGTCTCGCAAGCACCTCCTTATATCGGTCTAAACTGGTTTGAACAGAATGTTCATAGTTATCGAGATCAGATTCTGTTAGACGTAAGTGGTCTGAGACAGTATGACCGACTTGGAGTAAATTCCTGTGGGACTCGATTACAGTCTTT
The DNA here is from genome assembly GCF_040958095.1 of Procambarus clarkii. NCBI lineage: Eukaryota > Metazoa > Arthropoda > Malacostraca > Decapoda > Cambaridae > Procambarus > Procambarus clarkii. Next base: position 13,838,751 of record NC_091184.1, on the reverse strand, counting down.
ACCTGATCATATTTTTGGTTGGCGTACCTTATGTAACTTGCTAGTCTATAGACGTCACCTGGGTCAGTTTCAACACAGAAATGACATTTCATAAGCAGATTTCCTAAGGGACGTTGAAGAGCTGTCAAGAATATTGCATTCCTTTCTAAAGGATTCATTCTTGTGGTAAATTGAGCCTGATAGGGCTTATGTAGCTAGTGGTATAGCTATAGTCTGCTCCTTGATGCAGAGAGGGTATAATTATTGACAGCCTGATAGGGCTTATGTAGCTAGTGGTATAGCTATAGTCTGCTCCTTGATGTAGAGCAGGTATAAGTATTGACAGCCTGATAGGGCTTATGTAGCTAGTGGTATAGCTATGGTGTCTGCTCCTTGATGTAGAGCAGGTATAAGTATTGACAGCCTGATATTTCTTGAGGCTGGTTGTAATTTACCTCATTTAGAGGTTAGCTACCAACCTAATAATAAGTAACTAAGATTTGAGTGGTACCTTGGTCTCACTACAGGTGTTCCTCAGCTTAGCTCTTCTAAATCAGCCTCGGATGGGTAGCAGACTTACAGTAACACTCAAAGACATACATAGAAATATGCAATAAAATAATTACACAATAAATGGTTAATCCCACCCTTGATAGGGTCAGCACAAAAGAATAATATATATCACTAACTAGCTCAAGCCTAGTCGTGCGAATTTCTACTTGAGAAACTACAACTATATTTAGTCTGTGCTTGTGCCAGATTCAACACAATCACAGCCTAAATTGCTACCTAATGAAGGTTGGCAAAGATTATATTATGGTGCAATAATGTGCAAATAATTGTGCTGTGTTTTTGGGTTTTTTGTATTTTATTGTTTATATACACTTGTGTAATTATGTGTATAAGAAATTAAATGAACACAAAGGAATTAATTGTGTTTGGCAAGTATTCTACTGCCGTAAATATTATCTAACTCCTGAATGTACTCCTAATTGTGGAATAAAATATTATCAGGGTTAGTAATGATTAACTAGTATGAGATCAGTAATTTATATTAGTATACTGGATCCCTAAATGTTAATGATCCACTGACTTGAGTGAATCAGTAATTATAACATGGATTCAGGCTATAATGGACAGTCTGCTGACAGCCATACTGAAACATTGGTATAGCCTAAATGGTTAACACTTAATTGGTGTTAGTGATTAATATAAGGTTATGAGCTGTTGCTTTGGTGACCTAAGGATTCTACTTCAGTATGAAGTGTAGGTCTAAATGTTGTGGGTAATTGGTTATGACCCACTAAAGCTATGTATAAGGTAGCTATGTTAGTGTGATCTAGACTAACTGATGTGTTACACTGTTAGTTGACACAATTAATTAAATAGTTAGTCTAGCTTCTATCACACAAGGATTAGTTATTAATGGTTAATTTTAATTATAAATTTAATGCCTATCTGGTTCGATAAGGACCATAATGTGGGATATTTGGGGCTTGAATCTGATTATTTAAATATTAATGTAGTAAATTAAATTACGAAGGACCACCCGCTTTTAAAGTAAAGAGGGAAACTGAGAATTTCTGATCATTAGATAATTCCTAGATGAAACCAGTAACTATGGATAAAACTAGAAAGCATGATCATAATAATAATTAATGGCTGTATTATTAAATGAAACAAACCTCAAACACCTACATTGGGGGGTTATTACTGGAGGTAAGTACGTCCAGGAATCAGTGTGGTTCGTTCACTAATTCAATTAATAATAATCTAATCCTATAAGGTAATGTAGAAACTAATATCATTAACATAAAGAGGAATATAAAATATGAGCATAATAATGAGTTACAGTAAATCACACATTAATCTCAAAGTATTCTGCATAAATTAAATTGCAATGGAATAGTAAAAGGAAATAAATCTTAGCTTGACGATGATTCCTTTAGAAACCATTGAAGTCCTCTTATTCTCCAGACTCGTACATAGACGAGTGATACGGGTTAACATGGAGAAGGCAGCGTGAGGAATTCTTCTCTCGAGCTGCAAGATAAATAATTTTCAGTAGCAACTGATTTAACTACTCAATTTATTTCAAGAATATTGAAATTTACAGGTGATAAATTTTAATCATCTGTTATTAGGTGTTATCGCGCTTCTTAACGAACAATCACCCTGCTATTATCAATCTTATACCTGATGCATCAAATAAAAGAATACTTAGCTGTGGGCACTGTATAAGTATTAAGATTGCCGTATTTCGCGTCCCAGGCTCCGGAGAACCTATCCTGGAGAATGACGCGCTTCTGCTAGCTGGTCACGTGTCGTCAGAAACCAAGTCAAAGGGCTCCTTATTTGACACTAGTACTAGCTGAAGATATTATCTGCAAGGTCATTCACGCCTCACAGGGGCGACTTTCATCTGAGGATGGATAACACCTGCCCTATTTGCTGGGCAATGGCGTCTTCTTATGAGTACGTTAAGCGCAGGTCTGCCTCTCTTCGGTTCCCCACGTGTACGCGTACTGAGGAGGATGGCGTCCCTCCAACCCACGCCGAGTCGACGTTCATAAAACAAATTATTGTCTCGAACATTAATATTTCTCGCATTTGCTCTTGAAACGTTAAAGACTGGACGGGTTTATTATTTAGAGGAACAAAATATTATTATTTACCAATCTAAGAATAGTAAATATATAAGGGAGAGGAATTAATGTCTTCCCATGGCATTCATTGATGACGTTAACTCTATCGCGAGGTAAACGCTATGATTCTAACGCTCTATTCGGCTTTAGTTAGAGGACAATTCGTCTGCAATCAGTTATCATACAGAATGCTTTAATTATGGAGAATCGTATTTAATTCTCACACAAATTGGATATAATGTGTTTACTGTAAGGAAATCTGACGCAATACTGGCGTCAGGTGACGTGAGAATTCTAGCCTACTGCAGAGATGAATTATTAGTACATGAGAATTCTACGAGTTGTTAATTTTACTTACTACAATATTTAGTATGGTTAGTAATAAGTAATAAGAATACAACAATGTTGTATTCGGTGTTGGAAATATCCAACAGTGGTACTGGTGGTGATACTGAGGGTACTGGTGGTGATACTGAGGGTACTGGTGGTGATACTGAGGGTACTGGTGGTGATACTGAGGGTACTGGTGGTGATACTGAGGGTACTGGTGGTGGTACTGAGGATACTAATGGTGGTACTGGTGGTGATACTGAGGGTACTGGTGGTGATACTGAGGGTACTGGTGGTGATACTGAGGGTACTGGTGGTGGTACTGAGGATACTAATGGTGGTACTGGTGGTGATACTGAGGGTACTGGTGGTGGTACTGAGGGTACTGGTGGTGATACTGAGGATACTAATGGTGGTACTGGTGGTGATACTGAGGGTACTGGTGGTGATACTGAGGGTATTGGTGGTGGTACTGAGGATACTAATGGTGGTACTGGTGGTGATACTGAGGGTACTGGTGGTGGTACTGGTGGTGATACTGAGGGTACTGGTGGTGGTACTGAGGATACTAATGGTGGTACTGGTGGTGATACTGAGGGTACTGGTGGTGATACTGAGGGTACTGGTGGTGGTACTGAGGATAAATGGTGGTACTGGTGGTGATACTGAGGGTACTGGTGGTGATACTGAGGGTACTGGTGGTGGTACTGAGGATACTAATGGTGGTACTGGTGGTGATACTGAGGGTACTGGTGGTGATACTGAGGGTACTGGTGGTGGTACTGAGGATACTAATGGTGGTACTGGTGGTGATACTGAGGGTACTGGTGGTGGTACTGGTGGTGGTACTGAGGGTACTGGTGGTGGTACTGAGGATACTAATGGTGGTACTGGTGGTGATACTGAGGGTACTGGTGGTGGTACTGAGGATACTAATGGTGGTACTGGTGGTGATACTGAGGGTACTGGTGGTGGTACTGAGGGTACTGGTGGTGGTACTGAGGATACTAATGGTGGTACTGGTGGTGATACTGAGGGTACTGGTGGTGGTACTGAGGATACTAATGGTGGTACTGATGGTGATACTGAGGGTACTGGTGGTGGTACTGAGGATACTAATGGTGGTACTGGTGGTGGTACTGAGGGTACTGGTGGTGATACTGAGGGTAATGGGTGGTGGTGGTACTGGGGTGGTCTGAGGGTAATGGGTGTGATACTGAGGGTTCTGGTGGTGGTACTGAGGGTACTGGTGGTGGTACTGAGGGTACTGGTGGTGATACTGAGGGTACTGGTGGTGGTACTGAGGGTACTGGTGGTGGTACTGAGGGTACTGGTGGTGATACTGAGGGTACAGGTGGTGGTACTGAGGGTACTGGTGGTGGTACTGAGGGTACTGAGGGTACTGGGGTTGTACTGGTGGTGGTACTGAGGGTACTGGTGGTGGTACTAAGGGTACTGGTGGTTGTACTGGTGGTGGTACTGAGGGTACTGGTGGTGGTACTGAGGGTACTGGTGGTGGCACTGAGGGTACTGGTTGTGGAACTGAGAGTACTGGTGGTGGTACTGAAGGTACTAGTGGTGGTACTGAGGGTACAGGTGGTGGTACTGAGGGTACTGGTGATGGTACTGTGGGTACTGGTTGTGGTACTAAGGGTACTGGTGGTGGTTCTGAGGGTACAGGTGGTGGTACTGAGGGTACTGGTGATGGTACTGTGGGTACTGGTTGTGGTACTAAGGGTACTGGTGGTGGTTCTGAGGGTACTGGTGGTGGTATTGAGGGTACCTGTAGTGGTACTGAGGGTACCTGTAGTGGTACTGAGGGTACTAGTGGTGGTACTGAGGGTACCTATGGTGGTACTGAGGGTACCTGTGTTGGTACCAAGGGTACTGGTGGTGGTACTGAGGGTACTGGTGGTGGTACCAAGGGTACTGGTGGTGGTACTGAGAGTACCTATGGTGGTACTGAGGGTACCTGTGGTGGTACTGAGGGTACTTTTGGTGGTACAGAGGGTACTGGTGGTGGTACTGAGGGTACTGGTGGTGGTTCGGAGGGTACTGGTGGTGGTTCGGAGGGTACTGGAGGTGGTTCGGAGGGTACTGGTGGTGGTACTGAGGGTACTAGTGGTGGTACTGAGGGTACTATTGGTGGTACTGAGGGTACTATTGGTGGTACTGAGGGTACTGGTGGTGGTACTGAGGGTACTATTGGTGGTACTGAGGGTACTGGTGGTGGTACTGAGGGTACTGGTGGTGGTACTGGTGGTGGAACTAAGGGTACTGGTGGTGGTACTGAGGGTACTAGTGGTGGTACTGAGGGTACTGGTGGTGGTACTGAGGGTACTATTGGTGGTACTGAGGGTACTGGTGGTGGTACTGAGGGTACTGGTGGTGGTACCGAGGATACTAGTGGTGGTTTTGAGGGTACTAGTGGTGGTACTGAGGGTACTATTGGTGGTACTGAGGGTACTGGTGGTGGTACTGAGGGTACTGGTGGTGGTACTGAGGATACTGGTGGTGGTACTGATGGTACTGGTGGTGGTATTGAGGGTACTGGTGGTGGTACTGAGGGTACTGGTGGTGGTACTGAGGGTACTGGTGGTGGTACTGAGGGTACTGGTGGTGGTACTGAGGGTTCTGGTGGTGGTACTGAGGGTACTAGTAGTGGTACTGAGGGTACTGGTGGTGGTACTGAGGGTACTGGAGGTGGTACTGAGGGTACTGGTGGTGGTACTGAGGGTACTGGTGGTGGTACTGAGGGTACTAGTGGTGGTACTGAGGGTACTGGTGGTGGTACTGAGGGTACTAGTGGTGGTTCTGAGGGTACTGGCGGTGGTACTGAGAGTACTAGCGGTGGTTTTGAAGGTACTATCGGTGGTACTGAGGGTACTGTTGGTGGTACGGAGGGTACTGGTGGTGGTACTGAGGGTACTAGCGTTGGTACTGAAGGTACTAGCGGTGGTACTGAGGGTACTGTTGGTGGTACTGAGGGTACTGGTGGTGGTACTGAGGGTACTTGTAGTGGAACTGAGGGTACTAGTGGTGATACTGAGGGTACTGTTGGTGGTACTGAGGGTACTAGTGATGGTACTGAGGGTACTGGTGGTGGTACTAAGGGTACTGGTGGTTGTACTGGTGGTGGTACTGAGGGTACTGGTGGTGGTACTGAGGGTACTGGTGGTGGCACTGAGGGTACTGGTTGTGGAACTGAGAGTACTGGTGGTGGTACTGAAGGTACTAGTGGTGGTACTGAGGGTACAGGTGGTGGTACTGAGGGTACTGGTGATGGTACTGTGGGTACTGGTTGTGGTACTAAGGGTACTGGTGGTGGTTCTGAGGGTACAGGTGGTGGTACTGAGGGTACTGGTGATGGTACTGTGGGTACTGGTTGTGGTACTAAGGGTACTGGTGGTGGTTCTGAGGGTACAGGTGGTGGTACTGAGGGTACTGGTGATGGTACTGTGGGTACTGGTTGTGGTACTAAGGGTACTGGTGGTGGTTCTGAGGGTACTGGTGGTGGTACTGAGGGTACCTGTAGTGGTACTGAGGGTACCTGTAGTGGTACTGAGGGTACTAGTGGTGGTACTGAGGGTACCTATGGTGGTACTGAGGGTACCTGTGTTGGTACCAAGGGTACTGGTGGTGGTACTGAGGGTACTGGTGGTGGTACCAAGGGTACTGGTGGTGGTACTGAGAGTACCTATGGTGGTACTGAGGGTACCTGTGGTGGTACTGAGGGTACTGAGGGTACTTTTGGTGGTACTGAGGGTACTGGTGGTGGTACTGAGGGTACTGGTGGTGGTTCGGAGGGTACTGGTGGTGGTTCGGAGGGTACTGGAGGTGGTTCGGAGGGTACTGGTGGTGGTACTGAGGGTACTAGTGGTGGTACTGAGGGTACTATTGGTGGTACTGAGGGTACTATTGGTGGTACTGAGGGTACTGGTGGTGGTACTGAGGGTACTATTGGTGGTACTGAGGGTACTGGTGGTGGTACTGAGGGTACTGGTGGTGGTACTGGTGGTGGAACTAAGGGTACTGGTGGTGGTACTGAGGGTACTAGTGGTGGTACTGAGGGTACTGGTGGTGGTACTGAGGGTACTATTGGTGGTACTGAGGGTACTGGTGGTGGTACTGAGGGTACTGGTGGTGGTACCGAGGATACTAGTGGTGGTTTTGAGGGTACTAGTGGTGGTACTGAGGGTACTATTGGTGGTACTGAGGGTACTGGTGGTGGTACTGAGGGTACTGGTGGTGGTACTGAGGATACTGGTGGTGGTACTGATGGTACTGGTGGTGGTATTGAGGGTACTGGTGGTGGTACTGAGGGTACTGGTGGTGGTACTGAGGGTACTGGTGGTGGTACTGAGGGTACTGGTGGTGGTACTGAGGGTTCTGGTGGTGGTACTGAGGGTACTAGTAGTGGTACTGAGGGTACTGGTGGTGGTACTGAGGGTACTGGAGGTGGTACTGAGGGTACTGGTGGTGGTACTGAGGGTACTGGTGGTGGTACTGAGGGTACTAGTGGTGGTACTGAGGGTACTGGTGGTGGTACTGAGGGTACTAGTGGTGGTTCTGAGGGTACTGGCGGTGGTACTGAGAGTACTAGCGGTGGTTTTGAAGGTACTATCGGTGGTACTGAGGGTACTGTTGGTGGTACGGAGAGTACTGGTGGTGGTACTGAGGGTACTAGCGTTGGTACTGAAGGTACTAGCGGTGGTACTGAGGGTACTGTTGGTGGTACTGAGGGTACTGGTGGTGGTACTGAGGGTACCTGTAGTGGAACTGAGGGTACTAGTGGTGATACTGAGGGTACTGTTGGTGGTACTGAGGGTACTAGTGATGGTACTGAGGGTACTGGTGGTGGTACTAAGGGTACTGGTGGTTGTACTGGTGGTGGTACTGAGGGTACTGGTGGTGGTACTGAGGGTACTGGTGGTGGCACTGAGGGTACTGGTTGTGGAACTGAGAGTACTGGTGGTGGTACTGAAGGTACTAGTGGTGGTACTGAGGGTACAGGTGGTGGTACTGAGGGTACTGGTGATGGTACTGTGGGTACTGGTTGTGGTACTAAGGGTACTGGTGGTGGTTCTGAGGGTACAGGTGGTGGTACTGAGGGTACTGGTGATGGTACTGTGGGTACTGGTTGTGGTACTAAGGGTACTGGTGGTGGTTCTGAGGGTACTGGTGGTGGTACTGAGGGTACCTGTAGTGGTACTGAGGGTACCTGTAGTGGTACTGAGGGTACTAGTGGTGGTACTGAGGGTACCTATGGTGGAACTGAGGGTACCTGTGTTGGTACCAAGGGTACTGGTGGTGGTACTGAGGGTACTGGTGGTGGTACCAAGGGTACTAGTGGTGGTACTGAGAGTACCTATGGTGGTACTGAGGGTACCTGTGGTGGTACTGAGGGTACTGGTGGTGGTACTGAGGGTACTTTTGGTGGTACTGAGGGTACTGGTGGTGGTACTGAGGGTACTGGTGGTGGTTCGGAGGGTACTGGTGGTGGTTCGGAGGGTACTGGAGGTGGTTCGGAGGGTACTGGTGGTGGTACTGAGGGTACTAGTGGTGGTACTGTGGGTACTATTGGTGGTACTGAGGGTACTATTGGTGGTACTGAGGGTACTGGTGGTGGTACTGAGGGTACTATTGGTGGTACTGAGGGTACTGGTGGTGGTACTGAGGGTACTGGTGGTGGTACTGGTGGTGGAACTAAGGGTACTGGTGGTGGTACTGAGGGTACTAGTGGTGGTACTGAGGGTACTGGTGGTGGTACTGAGGGTACTATTGGTGGTACTGAGGGTACTGGTGGTGGTACTGAGGGTACTGGTGGTGGTACCGAGGATACTAGTGGTGGTTTTGAGGGTACTAGTGGTGGTACTGAGGGTACTATTGGTGGTACTGAGGGTACTGGTGGTGGTACTGAGGGTACTGGTGGTGGTACTGAGGATACTGGTGGTGGTACTGATGGTACTGGTGGTGGTATTGAGGGTACTGGTGGTGGTACTGAGGGTACTGGTGGTGGTACTGAGGGTACTGGTGGTGGTACTGAGGGTACTGGTGGTGGTACTGAGGGTTCTGGTGGTGGTACTGAGGGTACTAGTAGTGGTACTGAGGGTACTGGTGGTGGTACTGAGGGTACTGGAGGTGGTACGGAGGGTACTGGTGGTGGTACTGAGGGTACTGGTGGTGGTACTGAGGGTACTAGTGGTGGTACTGAGGGTACTGGTGGTGGTACTGAGGGTACTAGTGGTGGTTCTGAGGGTACTGGCGGTGGTACTGAGAGTACTAGCGGTGGTTTTGAAGGTACTATCGGTGGTACTGAGGGTACTGTTGGTGGTACGGAGGGTACTGGTGGTGGTACTGAGGGTACTAGCGTTGGTACTGAAGGTACTAGCGGTGGTACTGAGGGTACTGTTGGTGGTACTGAGGGTACTGGTGGTGGTACTGAGGGTACCTGTAGTGGAACTGAGGGTACTAGTGGTGATACTGAGGGTACTGTTGGTGGTACTGAGGGTACTAGTGATGGTACTGAGGGTTCTGGTGGTGGTACTGAGGGCCACTAGTGGTGGTACTGTGTGAACTGGTGGTGGTACCGAGGGTACTGGTGGTGGTATTGAGGGTACTAGTGGTGGTACTGTGGGTACTCTTGGTGGTACTGAGGATACTGGTGGTACAGAGGATACTGGTGGTGGTACAGATGGTACTGGTGGTGGTACTGATTGTACTGGTGGTGGTACTGATTGTACTGGTGGTGGTACTGAGGGTACTGGTAGTGGTACTGAGGGTACTGGTGGTGGTACTGAGGGTACTGGTGGTGGTACTGAGGGTACTGGTGGTGGTACTGAGGATTCTGGTGGTGGTACTGAGGGTACTGGTTGTGGTACCGAGGGTACTAGCGGTGGTACTGAGGGTACTGGTGGTGGTACTTGTTACCACCCTTGAGACTAAATAATGTTCTTCTCCCCGCCGTGTAAAGAAATGGTAATAAATCGGCCTTGCCAACAAATGTCTAGGGGTATAGATACATCAATGCATAAAATGGAGAACAACATATTTATGCTAAGGGGGACAAACATAACAATTAAATGTATAAATAATAGCCAGAAATATTCTTCAGCATGCAAAATCATAGAATGACCTCCTTATTGAGACATTAGCACTAACACCAGCACATGGATTAATTAATAGTTATACACAAATCTAACCAGATAATTAACATTTATATGGGCTAAAATAACAGTGACCAATGACTTAACTTAAAACAAGACACCTCTCGACAATAGCTGCCACGCTTCTGCACACGCTTTAGTCCGCAGGCCAAGCGTCTACCAAAAAATCAATTAACCATCCACATATACATTGTGGAAATTCTAATAACAAAATGTAGTACTAATATTCAAAACATTATCAATCTAAAGAGTAGTAAACACAGGTACAACATTCCATACAATAATACGGCAACCAAATATGGGAATTAATCAAGGTAAAACTATGAACACTCGATTGACAACAATGTTCCCACACTAGCCATATGACTAGTGTGGGAACATCCAAATATGGTCAATCGTCCACACGGAGAAACTACATGAGAAATCTAACACAAAAGCCTCATACGATATAATGCAACTCAGGCACACTACAGCATGCTATAATATATAACATACGAAATCTTATATCATACAACTGGATGCAATATTAATTAATTATAGAACAAGATAATAAAGTAATAAGAATCAAGAGTAATGTTAGAATCCTAGTTAGATTCGTAACATCCCTCCCGTCCCCTAAGAAAAAAATGAAATTAACTGAAGATTGATTTCATTTTTTTTTTGACTGCATGAAATATAACATGAAAATACTTCAACTAAAATCAAAGTACAAAACAATGAAATTTCACACAGTAAAAAAATACAAAATTTACATACATCTTATGAATAAAGAACACTACATATTATGGCACTGCAACAGGAAATCCTCTGGATAAGGCATCAGCAATAACATTTTGCCTCCCAGGAATATGACGAATTACAATATTGAATTCTTGCAGAATCAATGACCATCTAAGTATTCTCTGGTTTTTACACTTCATAGAGTTGATAAGTGTCAATGGATTATGGTCTGTATATACTACCACTTGATTTCCTGACAAATATGTCTCAAATTTCTTCACTGCCAGTATTAAACACTGCTTTTTTCTCAACTACAGAGTAATTAATTTGTGTCTTGTCAAACTTACATGAGAAATAATAAACAGGATGTTCTAACTCATCTGGTCCTACTTGGAACAAAACAGCACCTGCTCCTAAATCTGAAGCGTCTATGTGAAGAATAAAAGGTTTATCATACTGTGGACTAGCTAGCACAGTTGAGGTAGAGAGAATTCATTTCAACTTCTGAAAAGAGTTCTGACACTCATGCGTCCACTTAAATTTTACCTGTTTCCTTAAAAGATTTGTTATGGGTGCAGCAACAATGGAAAAGTTTTTACAATACCTCTTATAATACTCACACATTCCAATAAATCTTTGCACAGACTTCTTATTTGTTAGGACTGGGTATTCCACAATTGCCTGGATCTTGTCGTGCAATGGGACTATCCTTCCTTGTCCGACCTCATGTCCTAAATACACTATAGTTCCTTTAGCCCTACTACATTTCTTCATATTGACAGTCAAATTAGGATGTTGTAACACATTAAACAATTTCTTTAAACTAGACATATGATCTACCCAATTCTTACTGAAAATCACAATGTCATCCAAATATGCCCTACAGTCTGGCATATCCTTCAACAAAGGATTCATTAATTTCTGAAAAGTGGCTGGAGCATTCCTTAATCCAAAAGGCATGACATTAAACTCGTAAGCTCCATCAGGAGTGATAAATGCTGTCACTTCCCTTGCAAAATCTGTAAGAGGTATCTGATGATATCCCTTAGATAAGTTCAGATACGAAGTTGGCATGACCTATAGTATCAACACAGTCTTCCAATAATGGTAAAGGATAAACATCAACTACAGTTACCTGGTTGAGTTTTCTATAATCCACTACTAATCTCCACTTATCTTCTGGTTTTGGTACTAATAGACATGGCGAACTCCAGGAACTCTGACTGGGTCTAATGAACCCATGTCGAAGATGATAATCAACCTCCTCCTGGATGATACGACGTTTCTCGGGTGTCACTCGATAAGGGTGCAGCCGAATTGGAGTCACATTTGTCAGGGTGATATCGTGAGTAATGAGAGAAGTCTGAGTGGGGACCTCCCCAAACAAGCTAGAAGACACCTCCAAAAGGTCCTGGAACTCTGCTCTCTCCTCATCCTGCAAATGACTCGACAATTCTTCCCCGGAACTACTGGAATTAGACAAACAAAAAATACTATCTTCCTCAGCAACACTACTCTTCAGGAATTACCTCCTCAGCAACACAACTCTTCAGGATTTACCTCCTCAGCAACACAACAAGCCACAATACTAGGCCCACAATAAGCCTTCAACCGGTTTACATGTACACTCATGGTCTGTCGCTTCTGCTTGGGATGGCAAACCTTGTAAGTAGCTTCCCCAAGACGTTTTAATACTTGATACGGTCCTGCAAAGTTATTAGACATAGACGTACCCATACGAGTCTTCAAGACCAATACTAAATCTCCTGACTCAAAAACTCTGAGTTTGGCCTTGAACCTCTGGTCATGTTTCTGCTTCATTACCTGTTGTTGTTCACTTAGATGTCGTACGGCCAACTCCCTCGTTCTGGACAGCTTGCTCTTGACATCCGTCAGGTAACGCTCACTCTGCCTGGCTGTAACATCTCCTAACAGTTTCTCATATGACATCTTTAAAGGTCCTCTCACCTGATGTCCAAATACAAGCTCGAATGGAGAACAGCCTAGTGCACTGTGCAATCCATCTCTAGCCGCAAATAAAACAAATGGCAAATTATCATCCCAATGTCTGGATGAATCTTCCCCAGTTGCCTTCAACATTTTCTTGAGAGTTTGGTGGAACCGCTCGATCCCCCTGACTCTGAGGATGGTAAGGACTAGAAAAATTGTGTTTTATACCAAAAGTATTACAAAATTGTTGAAAGGTTGTGGAACAAAAATTACTCCCATTATCAGTTTGAATTATATGGGGCATACCAAATAGTGAGAAAAATCGTTCCAACTGCCTTATAATGGTAGAAGCTCTAATAATACGTAAAGCATACGCTTCATACATAAAATTGTAAACATATACATATTTCCGGATTTGGTACGGGGTAAAGGTCCGACACAATCCAGTACCACATGAGTAAAAGGCTCCTCTGGCACTACAATAGGGTATAATGGTGCTCGTGGCACAGTCTGATTTGGCTTACCAACAGTTTGACACACAACACAATTGTGGCAATATCTGACCACATCTTTTTTAAGTTTTGGCCAAAAAAAAAGTTTACAGATCTTATGATACATACTGGTAATGCCTTGATGGCCTCCCATCAGGTCATCATGAGCAGCTTGCAATACCTGCTCCCTATACTCTGTTGGCACAACGAGCTGGGTTTTAGACTCACAATCATCTGATGAGGGAGTTCCTGATGGTCTCCATCTTCTCATCAGACATTGATCCTTGAAATAACAACCCGTACTCTCCTCCAAAGTATCAATGGTGTCGGCTGCTTCTGCTTAACACTCAGCTAGACTGGGATCAGTACTCTGTAACTTACGCAAGGTCTGGAACTCTACAACTGGAGCGAGCGGGCAAGGAATTGATACCTGGGCCACATCTTCCAGACCATCTGGGTCAGAATAAATTAGGGCTTTGGCACCGGCCTCACTCTCGACATCCACGTGAGCTAAAAATGTATCTTCAAGGTCCACCTCCACTTCCCTATCTGAAGGGGTCCTGGCCTCGAGAACATCCACCTTGGTAGTAGCAGGACTTACCACATTCTGCTTACCCATGGATCTGGTCACAACACAGGCTGGATAAATGACACCATCATCCGCATCTGGTTGAGCCAGTACTGCATTAGGTTTAGTATACATAACAGGACAATCGGTCCCACTATATTGACACTTGTCAAAATCATTACCTACAATTATATCAATCCCAGGAATGGGCAACTGCTCACTGACTGCTACAGTGCACCAACCTGGTGTAATAGAAGAATTCAGGTTAACCTTAATTAATGGTACACGCTGGATATGCCCTCCAAGTCCCTGCAATAACACTACCTCTCCAGTGTCTTCTGTGCTAACATCAGTAAAAACACGGCGAGAAATTAAAGACTGGGAAGCATCAGTGTCCCTTAACAACTGAACTGGTTTCCAGGTTCCACTAGTACTGCTATGCTAATCCACTTGACCATCACGACCGGACATAATGCGTCTTGTACATACCAGTTGCGTGGCTCCTGGGAGTATGGGTTCGAGTCACTTCTGGGGTGTGAGTTTTCAGTTGCATATTGTCCTGGGGACCATTCAGGCTTGTTCGCATTTGTGTTCCTCACGTGTGCCCCAAAGAATGAGGTGATTTGGTAAAATGCTATGCCCAAGATTACTATCCGAGTGCCGGCGGTGGGGTGGTTCAAATAGCCTCGGCTATCACCTCATTATGTCCGGTCGTGATGGTCAAGTGGATTAAGGCGTCTTGTACATACCAGTTGCGTGGCTCCTGGGAGTATGGGTTCGAGTCACTTCTGGGGTGTGAGTTTTCAGTTGCATATTGTCCTGGGGACCATTCAGGCTTGTTCGCATTTGTGTTCCTCACGTGTGCCCCAAAGAATGAGGTGATTTGGTAAAATGCTATGCCCAAGATTACTATCCGAGTGCCGGCGGTGGGGTGGTTCAAATAGCCTCGGCTATCACCTCATTATGTCCGGTCGTGATGGTCAAGTGGATTAAGGCGTCTTGTACATACCAGTTGCGTGGCTCCTGGGAGTATGGGTTCGAGTCACTTCTGGGGTGTGAGTTTTCAGTTGCATATTGTCCTGGGGACCATTCAGGCTTGTTCGCATTTGTGTTCCTCACGTGTGCCCCAAAGAATGAGGTGATTTGGTAAAATGCTATGCCCAAGATTACTATCCGAGTGCCGGCGGTGGGGTGGTTCAAATAGCCTCGGCTATCACCTCATTATGTCCGGTCGTGATGGTCAAGTGGATTAAGGCGTCTTGTACATACCAGTTGCGTGGCTCCTGGGAGTATGGGTTCGAGTCACTTCTGGGGTGTGAGTTTTCAGTTGCATATTGTCCTGGGGACCATTCAGGCTTGTTCGCATTTGTGTTCCTCACGTGTGCCCCAAAGAATGAGGTGATTTGGTAAAATGCTATGCCCAAGATTACTATCCGAGTGCCGGCGGTGGGGTGGTTCAAATAGCCTCGGCTATCACCTCATTATGTCCGGTCGTGATGGTCAAGTGGATTAAGGCGTCTTGTACATACCAATTGCGTGGCTCCTGGGAGTATGGGTTCGAGTCACTTCTGGGGTGTGAGTTTTCAGTTATATATATATATATTATAATATATATATATATATATATATATATATATATGTCGTACCTAGTAGCCAGAACTCACTTCTCAGCCTACTATTCAAGGCCCGATTTGCCTAATAAGCCAAGTTTTCCTGAATTAATATATTTACTATAATTTTTTTCTTATGAAATGATAAAGCAACCCTTTTCTCTATGTATGAGGTCAATTTTTTTTATTGGAGTTAAAATTAACGTAGATATATGACCGAACCTAACCAACCCTACCTAACCTAACCTAACCTATATTTATAGGTAAGGTTAGGTTAGGTAGCCAAAAAAAAGCTAGGTTAGGTTAGGTTAGGTAGGTTAGGGTAGACGAAAAAAACATTAATTCATGAAAACTTGGCTTATTAGGCAAATCGGGCCTTGAATAGTAGGCTGAGAAGTGCGTTCTGGCTATTAGGTACGACATATATATAGTATATATATATATATATATATATATATATATATATATATGCAAACGTTTGCATATATATATATGCAAACGAGTTTTCAGTAATATATATATATATATATATATATATATATATATATATATATATATATATATATATATATATATATATGTCGTACCTAGTAGCCAGAACGCACTTCTCAGCCTACTATGCAAGGCCCTGATTTGCCTAATAAGCCAAGTTTTCCCTGGATCAATATATTTTGTCTAAATTTTTCTTATGAAATGATAAAGCTACCCACTTAATTATGTATGAGGTCAATTTTTTTTTATTGGAGTTAAAATTAACGAAGATATAGGACCGAACCTAACCAACCCTACCTAACCTAACCTAATCTATCTTTATAGGTTAGGTTAGGTTAGGTAGCCGAAAAAGTTAGGTTAGGTTAGGTTAGGTAGGTTAGGTACTCAAAAACACATTAATTCATGAAAACCTGTCTTATTAGGTAATCGGGCCTTGCATAGTAGGCTCAGAAGTGCGTTCTGGCTACTAGTACGACCATATATATATATATATATCTATATATATATATATATATATATATATATATATATATATATATATATATATAGATATATATATATATATATATATATATATATATATATATATATATATATATATATATTGTTGGGGGTTTCACCTCTCTATTATTCTCTACCCTTACTCTGGGGTGAGCAATAGTTATGCTCAAGGTAACTCACCGTAGCCCTGCGGGTCTTCCCTCGATCCTCACGGCGCCACTGCACGCCAGGAGAGTTTCCCAGTCAATCTTAACGGCCTCTTATTAAGAAAGAGTGAGAACACGACTCGATCACATCGACTGTCGTGTGCCCTCCCCAACAATAGGGCTCTACGGTTAATCACAAGGTCGCCAATTGGTGTTTAAGGTGGCCAATAACACCATCAGTGGACTGGTGTATTCAGTGGTAGCCTTGGCAAGGTCACACTCAAAGATCAGGAATCAGGCAGGTACTTATTGTTATCACTCTATGTTTACCAGTATATATAGCCACAAGATCAATGGAGGGGAATGATAAAAACACAAAGAGAGTTTTGTATTTTACTTAAAATGTATGAAAGATGTCACAAGGCCACACAATAATCAATAAATCAACTGATCCTGACTCGGCCGGTAATTCCCACGGATATTATGCGACCGCTAGAGGGCAACACTCTCCCCCTCCTCATCAAGTGTCAAGAACAGCTGATCGCAATGGTCTCTCCGCGCGAAATTTGCTTGTTTGCTAGATTCACGCGCGCGGTTTCTTTAAATTCTCCAATATTACTAGAAACTCGCACACTCTATATTGGCACAAATAAACCGAATTACTTAGTTACACTGTACTCAGGCTCAAACAGGTCTTTTCTACAATCAATTCTACAATGATTCACTGTAATGGCTTCACATTGTTCTTCACTCAACAATATATTATGAAACTATTAACACTGGAGTTTTCAGTACTTTCTCTCGTTGGCGATAACGCAATAATTCACTGTACTCACAAATGATTATTCACTGATGAACATAGACATATATATGGTATATAAATCAATCATCAATACATGGAAAATAAATAGTTTCTGGGCACATAGCCTAACCTCCAAATACTGGCATAATATTATATATAATTTACCACTATATGTTCATATCAAAATCTATAGAAAGATATACACAACACAGTAAATTTATCACTGGTTCCTGGTGTCCTGTACACACCAATAATCAACATGAATATTACAAGTACTCTTGATAGTACTGTCTAGCACACTGGTGCTTTACCATGACATAGGTGAGACTTGCTCACGACATATAAAATCTTCAGGCTAGATAATATAGCCAAATAATCATAGCTAACTAAAGGGGAATGGGGAGGGAACTAGAACCACCTACTTCACCCTATCCTCCGATGAGAGTCGAGATGTAGCTCCTGGTCCTCGTGTCGGGAACGCCCCCACACTACACGTCGTCGTGTCCTACCAGAGCCTCTCGTCGTCCCACCGTTTAGCGCGTCGTCTCCGTGCCTCCTCACTGCAGGTCCGTCCTCCTTCTTGACTTCTTGAAGGTTGGAGTCGGTCTCCTGGCCGTCGTCTTCTCCCAGCAACGGCTGTCGCCTACGTCTCAGCTACAGTCGTCCGGTTTCCCCAATTAGTCCTCTCTTCCTCAGCTACCCAGTGGCTCTGTCAGCCACTACGCTGTCACGAACTGGTGAATTGCCACAGACGTCAACATACGTCACTGCACGGCTTCACTGCTACTGGCACAGTACCTGACTGGAGCACTTGTTGCTCAAATAACCGTACAATTCCCTCTTCTGGTTCAACACATGAACTAGGGAAGACTTCTCAGAGTACTGGCGAACTTCCGATGACGCGTAAATCCACGGGAGCGAGGTTCAACTGTCCGACGACAAGACCATCCAGTCCCACGTCCGACCTCTATGACGTGTCGTATCTGACTGCTGGCGCCAGCCCGGCGCGCTGGCCGGACCCCCTTCCTTCGTGACGTCACTTTTAGCTATCGGGAGGTTTTCATTGGCTCCCGGTGCCACACTTGCTGTCCGGTGACCAATCCGGTGCCACTGACGTCACACGGTTTTGGCGGGAGATCATAGAGGTAAGCGCCATCTTGGCTCCCTAAAGGGCCTAAACCACAGGCCAAAATATTACTATTTCACAAATTTCTCGGCTCTCCGAGAACACTTCACTCTCTCCCATATATCAAATTGTAGCCTGCAACGTAGAGAACGCTTGGGAAAAGTAGACATGACTCTTTACTGCAGGCGTGGGAGAATTATAAGGGGGGGGAACTCCGTCACATACCCCTCCCCTTAAAATAAGAGTCATGTCTCGTTAGTGTATGCGGGATAGGGCGTCCGCTACTACGTTGTCCTTCCCTTGATGTGTTTGACCTTGATCCTGTCAGACCTCTCAGTGCGGGTGAGACTGGTGCCGTTCGCCCTGACCACTTACTTTCCTCCTCCGGGAGTTCTCGGTCCCTCAGTACACTCAGACCCGTCTTCCGCTGGGTTTTTCGGGTATTCGTTCCGTCCTGCTTGGCGGCTCTACCTTCCACAGTGAAGAAAGGTCTCAGGCGGCCTGCGTGACGCACCTGTTTCTTTCGGGGGTCCATCCGGCTTCCCAATCTCGTACGACACTGGACCCAACCGTCGCAGCACTCGGTACTGGTCCCTTGAACCGCGACCTTGGTCACTCCACCTTTACCTGGCAGCACAACCAATACTTTGGATCCGGCCTGAAAATCCCTCTGCGCAGCTCTCATGTCGTACCACTCCGACATCTTACGTTGTGCCTTCTTCAGGAGTTTCCTAGCCAGTCCCTTCGCTCTAGTGAGACGTTCTTTTGAACTTCTGGACATATTTATCACCGTTCTCACGGTCGCTCCTGGCGTCCATCGTTCCTTCATCATGAATAGCATGGCATATATAATATAGATAAATGGAAAGTAAGCCTTCTCAGGACCCACACGTCCTCCTTCGGCCTTACTAACCAATTCGGGGAACTCCCCTGCTGTAACTCTCCGAGGACGAGTGCGGCTTACCCCTGGAGAACTGGTGAGTGTCACCTGCAACTCACCATTCGGGCTACCTTCGCCCTCCACTCGTTCTCTGGGTCCTACGCAGAGGTGATCTGTTCCCAGGCTGTCAGTCGACTCCTCAGCCCCATCAGATCCACAACCTCCTGGTTCTTCGCGTTGTCTCGGTGTCTACAGTACAAACTGGGATCGCCACCGGTGCGATTCCCTTCTCGTCCCCACAGGACGTTCAAATCTTCGCCTGTCTCCTCGTGTTGTTCTGGGCACTCTTCGCCTTTCACGAGATGCGGGAGGACATATCCTCCACACTGCGTCATTCCCCAAGATGACCTGTGCCTCCATCTTGGGCATTGATGTACAGACTCCCACCTCTAGGGTCTGGCAGCCATATCGGAATTTAAAGTTACCTGGTGTAGGGGCATCCTCACTGGGCCTCCCACAGTGGCCACCCGTGCCACCCCCACACTGGTACTTTCGTAACCCTCGGGGAACAGGGTTTCACTTACCAGGGTAAAGTCAGCCCCGGTATCTCTTAGCATCTTCACTGGGATGGGGTCTGCGTCCCCCATCCTTATGGTTCCTTGACACACGAATGGGTGAACTGCTTCTCCCCACTCAGCGCGGGTTCATCCGCACTCCTCTCGGCCCTCTGGTCCTCGAACATCACTAAAGCAACGTGTCCCCGCTGCTTAGGGCGTCTGCATTCCCGCGCGGACGTGTCCGGGTATTCCGCAGTTGTAGCAGCGGCCCCTCGGCGGAGACCATCGCCACCGCTCGCCTTAGCACTGCCTCCAGAGGCCGTCGCACCCTGTGTCTTTCCCGAACCGCTTGTTGACTCCTTGGTCGCAACAACAGCTCCCGAGCTCTCCGCATGGTTCTTCTTGATCGGTTCTACAGCACCTTTTGATTCCTCGGTGTTCCAACTTGAGAAATGGTGACTTGGGAGAACTCGTTCCTGCCCTCCATCCAATCCGTCCTTCTATAACTCGATCGTTTCCGACGTATGCGGGTGGTCGGTTCTGTCCCTCTCGGCGTGGGCGTAGGGCTTCTTCTAGCATGTCGGCCCGGTCGGCTGCGGCCCTCAGGTCCTTTATGTCCGCCTCCTTTACCCTCATCCTGATCTCAGGAGAGAGCACGGACATAAACTTTTCCATGGACCATTAGTTCCTTGACTTTCTTCGGCCGACCCCTGCTTCTTCAGAGTCCATCCACTTAAGGAACTTTCTTTCCATGTCCCTCGCCGTCTCCGCATACGATTTTCCTGGTGACCGGGTACATTCTCTAAACCTCTTCCGGTAACACTCTGGCGTGAGTTTAAAGGAACGGAGCACAGCTCGTTTTACCGCATCGTAGTTAGTGCATTCTTGGAAGTCGAGCATGGTGAAGGCTTGGCACGAGCTTCCCCTGTGAGCCTCCCTTGGACCAACTCCGCCCACTCCGCCCTCGGCCACCTCTTCATAGCAGCAACTCTCTCAAAGTGATCGAAGAAAACTTTCGGCTTCACTAGGCACAAAGACCGGCAGGTCTCGTTCCCTCACTCGTCGGTCTTCCTGTGGCGGGGCAGGGGCACCTAGTCCCAGTTCAGCTCGCTTCAGCTCCACCTCCTGGTTGGCTTCTATTTCCATTTGTCTCAGCCTAACTTCTTGCTCTCGTTCTTCCCTGCGTAGCTGTGCTTCTCGTTCTTGCTCTTCCTTGCGCTGTTGTGCCTCTTCTCTCCTAGCTGCGCTTCTGCTTCTCGCTCCTCCGCTTCATCTGTGCTTCTCGCTCTTCACGCTTCATCTGTGCTTCTCGCTCTTGCTCTTCCCGGCGCAGCTGTGCTTCTCGCTCTTCCTTGCGCTGCTGTGCTTCTCGCTCTTCCTTGCGCTGCTGTGCTTCTCGCTCTTCCTTGCGCTGCTGTGCCTCCAGCTGCAGCTTCATTATTTCCAGCTTTATGCTGTGCCTGCTGCCGCTGGATCCCCTGCTGCTTCCACCAATACTCAGGTGTTCACCCTCACTGGCAGGTGTTTGGGGCCGTTCCTCCCCCAAAGCTTCGTCTCGAGCCTTTAGCTGAGGCCATTATCTCTAGTCTTCTTTCACCAACTCGGGCAGATTTCAGCTTTATTCCAAAATGATCCGCTATAGCCTGTAACTGTGCCTTGGTGCACTCTTCCAGCACCTGTTCGTCTCTAGAGTCAATAAACCTCGCTACTTTATCATCCTCCATCTTGTGCTACGAGTGATAACCTTCACCTGATCTCTAACACCACTGCCAAGTACCACTGCAACCTTTAGCTCGATCTATATCCTGGCGAGGTCGCCAATGTTGGGGGTTTCACCTCTCTATTATTCTCTACCCTTACTCTGGGGTAAGCAATAGTTATGCTCAAGGTAACTCACCGTAGCCCTGCGGGTCTTCCCTCGATCCTCACGGCGCCACTGCACGCCAGGAGAGTCTCCCAGTCAATCTTAACGGCCTCTTATTAAGAAAGAGTGAGAACACGACTCGATTCACATCGACTGTCGTGTGCCCTCCCCAACAATAGGGCTCTACGGTTAATCACAAGGTCGCCAACTTGGTGTTTAAGGTGGCCAGTAACACCCTCAGTGGACTGGTGTATTCAGTGGTAGCCTTGGCAAGGTCACACTCAAAGGATCAGGAATCAGGCAGGTACTTATTGTTATCACTCTATGTTACCAGGTATAATATAGCCACAAGATCAATGGAGGGAATGATAAAACACAAAGAGAGTTTTGTATTTTACTTAAAATGTATGAAAGATGTCACAAGGCCACACAATAATCATAAATCAACTGATCCTGACTCGGCCGGTAATTCCCACGGATATTATGCGATCACTAGAGGGCAACACTCTCCCCTCCTCATCAAGTGTCAAGAACAGCTGATCGCAATGGTCTCTCCGCGCGAAAATTTGCTTGTTTTCTAGATTCACGCGCGCGGTTTCTTTAAACTTCTCCAATATTACTAGAAACTCGCACACTCGATATTGGCACAAATAAACCGTATTACTCAGTTACACTGTACTCAGGCTCAAACGGTCTTTTCTACAATCAATTCTACAATGATTCACTGTAATGGTCTTACACTGTTATTCACTCCAACAATATATTATGAAATATTAACACTGGAGTTTTCAGTACTTTTCTCTCGTTGGCGATAACGCAATAATTCACTGTACTCACAAATGATTATTCACTGAATGAACATAGACATATATATGGTATATAAATCAATCATCAATACATGGAAAATAAATAGTTTCTGGGCACATAGCCTAACCTCCAAATACTGGCATAATATTATATATAATTTACCACTATATGTTCATATCAAAAATCTATAGAAAGATATACACAACACAGTAAATTTATCACTGGTTCCTTGGTGCCTGTACACACCAATAATCAACATGAATATTACAAGTACTCTTGATAGTACTGTCTAGCACCCTGGTGCTTTACCATGACATAAGGTGAGACTTGCTCACGACATATAAAATCTTCAGGGCTAGATAATATAGCCAAATTAACTATAGCTAACTATAGGGGAATGGGGAGGGAACTAGAACCACCTACTTCACCCTATCCTCCGATGAGAGTCGAGATGTAGCTCTGGTCCTCGTGTCGGGAACGCCCCCACACTACACGTCGTCGTGTCCTACCAGAGCCTCTCGTCGTCCCACCGTTTAGCGCGTCGTCTCCGTGCCTCCTCACTGCAGGTCCGTCCTCCTTCTTGACTTCTTGAAGGTTGGAGTCGGTCTCCTGGCCGTCGTCTTCTCCCAGCAACGGCTGTCGCCTACGTCTCAGCTACAGTCGTCGGTTTCCCCAATTAGTCCTCTCTTCCTCAGCTACCCAGTGGCTCTGTCAGCCACTACGCTGTCACGAACTGGTGAATTGCCACAGACGTCAACATACGTCACTGCACGGCTTCACTGCTACTGGCACAGTACCTGACTGGAGCACTTGTTGCTCAAATAACCGTCAATTCCCTCTTCTGGTTCAACACATGAACTAGGGAAGACTTCTCAGAGTACTGGCGGACTTCAGGTGACGCGTAAATCCACGGGTAGCGAGGAATCAAGCTGTCCGACATGACAGGACCACTCCGTCACACGTCCGACCTCTATGACGTGTCGTATCTGACTGCTGGCGCCAGCCCGGCGCGCTGGCCGGACCCCCTTCCTTCGTGACGTCACTTTCGCCTACGGGAGGTTTTCATTGCTCCCGGTGCCACATTGCTGTCGGTGACCAATCCGGTGCCACTGACGTCACACGGTTTTGGCGGGAGATCATAGAGGTAAGCGCCATCTTGGCTCCCTAAAGGGCCTAAACCACAGGCCAAAATATTACTATTTCACAAATTTCTCGGCTCTCCGAGAACACTTCACTCTCTCCCATATATCAAATTGTAGCCTGCAACGTAGAGAACGCTTGGGAAAAGTAGACATGACTCTTACTGCAGGCGTGGGAGAATTATAAGGGGGGGAACTCCGTCACATACCCCTCCCCTTAAAATAAGAGTCATGTCTCGTTAGTGTATGCGGGATAGGGCGTCCGCTACTACGTTGTCCTTCCCCTTGATGTGTTTGACCTTGATCCTTGTCAGACTCTCAGTGCGGGTGAGACTGGTGCCGTTCGCCCTGGACCACTTACTTTCCTCCTCCGGGAGTTCTCGGTCCCTCAGTACACTCAGACCCGTCTTCCGCTGGGTTTTTCGGTATCGTTCCGTCCTGCTTGGCGGCTCTACCTTCCACAGTGAAGAAAGGTCTCAGGCGGCCTGCGTGACGCACCTGTTTCTTTCGGGTCCATCCGGCTTCCCAATCTCGTACGACACTGGACCCACCGTCGCAGCACTCGGTACTGGTCCCTTGAACCGCGACTTGGTCACTCTACCTTTACCTGGCAGCACAACCAATTACTTTGGATCCGGCCTGAAAATCCCTCTGCGCAGCTCTCATGTCGTACCACTCCGACATCTTACGTTGTGCCTTCTTCAGGAGTTTCCTAGCCAGTCCCTTCGCTCTAGTGAGACGTTCTTTGAACTTCTGGACATATTTATTCACCGTTCTCACGGTCGCTCCTGGCGTCCATCGTTCCTTCATCATGAATAGCATGGCATATATAATATAGATAAATGGAAAGTAAGCCTTCTCAGGACCCACACGTCCTCCTTCGGCCCTTACTAACCAATTCGGGGAACTCCCTGCTGTAACTCTCCGAGACGAGTGCGGCTTACCCCTGGAGAACTGGTGAGTGTCACCTGCAACTCACCATTCGGGCTACTCTCGCCCTCCACTCGTTCTCTGGGTCCTACGCAGAGGTGATCTGTTCCCAGGCTGTCAGTCGACTCCTCAGCCCCATCAGATCCACAACCTCCTGGTTCTTCGCGTTGTCTCGGTGTCTCAGTACAAACTGGGATCGCCACCGGTGCGATTCCCTTCTCGTCCCCACAGACGTTCAAATCTTCGCCTGTCTCCTCGTGTTGTTCTGGGCACTCTTCGCCTTTCACGAGATGCGGGAGGACATATCCTCCACACTGCGTCATTCCCCAAGATGACCTGCTGCCTCCATCTTGGGCATTGATGTACAGACTCCCACCTCTAGGGTCTGGCAGCCATAATTCGGAACTTTAAAGTTACCTGGTGTAGGGGCATCCTCACTGGGCCTCCACAGTGGCCACCCGTGCCACCCCCACACTGGTACTTTCGTAACCCTCGGGGAACAGGGTTTCACTTACCAGGGTAAGTCAGCCCCGGGTATCTCTTAGCATCTTCACTGGGATGGGGTCTGCGTCCCCCATCCTTACTGGTTCCTTGACACATGAATGGGTGAACTTTCTTCTCCCCACTTCAGCACGGGTTCATCCCGCACTCCTCTCGGCCCTCTGGTCCTCGAACATCACTAAAGCAACGTGTCCCCGCTGCTTAGGGCGTCTGCATTCCCGCGCGACGTGTCCGGGTATTCCGCAGTTGTAGCAGCGGCCCCTCGGCGGAGACCATCCGCCACCGCTCGCCTTAGCACTGCCTCCAGAGGCCGTCGCACCCTGTGTCTTTCCCGAACCGCTTGTTGACTCCTTGGTCGCAACAACAGCTCCCGAGCTCTCCGCATGGTTCTTCCTTGATCGGTTCTACAGCACCCTTTTGTTCCTCGGGTGTTCCAACTTGAGAATGGGACTTGGGAGAACTCGTTCCTGCCCTCCATCCATCCGTCCTTCTATAACTCCGATCGTTTCCGACGTATGCGGGTGGTCGGTTCTGTCCCTCTCGGCGTGGGCGTAGGGCTTCTTCTAGCATGTCGGCCCGGTCGGCTGCGGCCCTCAGTTCCTTTATGTCCGCCTCCTTTACCCTCATCCTGATCTCAGGAGGGAGCACGGACATAAACTTTTTCCATGACCATTAGTTCCTTGACTTCTTCGAGCCGACCCCTGCTTCTTCAGAGTCCATCCACTTAAGGAACTTTCTTTCCATGTCCCTCGCCGTCTCCGCATACGATTTTCCTGGTGACCGGGTACATTCTCTAAACCTCTTCCGGTAACACTCTGGCGTGAGTTTAAAGGAACGGAGCACAGCTCGTTTTACCGCATCGTAGTTAGTGCATTCTTGGAAGTCAGCATGGTGAAGGCTTAGCGAGCTTCCCCTGTGAGCCTCCCTTGGACCAACTCCGCCCACTCCGCCCTCGGCCACCTCTTCATAGCAGCAACTCTCTCAAAGTGATCGAAGAAACTTTCGGCTTCACTAGGCACAAAGACCGGCAGGTCTCGTTCCCTCACTCGTCGGTCTTCCTGTGGCGGGGCAGGGGCACCTAGTCCCAGTTCAGCTCGCTTCAGCTCCACCTCCTGGTTGGCTTCTATTTCCATTTGTCTCAGCCTAACTTCTTGCTCTCGTTCTTCCCTGCGTAGCTGTGCTTCTCGTTCTTGCTCTTCCTTGCGCTGTTTGTGCCTCTTCTCTCCTCAGCTGCGCTTCTGCTTCTCGCTCCTCACGCTTCATCTGTGCTTCTCGCTCTTCACGCTTCATCTGTGCTTCTCGCTCTTGCTCTTCCCGGCGCAGCTGTGCTTCTCGCTCTTCCTTGCGCTGCTGTGCTTCTCGCTCTTCCTTGCGCTGCTGTGCTTCTCGCTCTTCCTTGCGCTGCTGTGCCTCCAGCTGCAGCTTCATTATTTCCAGCTTTATGCTGTGCCTGCTGCGCTGGATCCCCTGCTGCTTCCACCAATACTCAGGTGTTCACCCTCACTGGAGGTGTTTGGGGCCGTTCCTCCCCAAAGCTTCGTCTCGAGCCTTTAGCTGAGCCATTATCTCTAGTCTTCTTTCACCAACTCGGGCAGATTTCAGCTTTATTCCAAAATGATCCGCTATAGCCTGTAACTGTGCCTTGGTGCACTCTTCCAGCACCTGTTCGTCTCTAGAGTCAATAAACCTCGCTACTTTATCATCCTCCATCTTGTGCTAAGAGTGATAACCTTTCACCTGATCTCTAACACCACTGCCAAGTACCACTGCAACCTTTAGCTCCGATCTATATCCTGGCGAGGTCGCCAATGTTGGGGGGTTCACCTCTCTATTATTCTCTACCCTTACTCTGGGGTAAGCAATAGTTATGCTCAAGGTAACTCACCGTAGCCCTGCGGGTCTTCCCTCGATCCTCACGGCGCCACTGCACGCCAGGAGAGTCTCCCAGTCAATCTTAACGGCCTCTTATTAAGAAAGAGTGAGAACACGACTCGATCACATCGACTGTCGTGTGCCCTCCCCAACAATAGGGCTCTACGGTTAATCACAAGTCGCCAATTGGTGTTTAAGGTGGCCATAACACCATCAGTGGACTGGTGTATTCAGTGGTAGCCTTGGCAAGGTCACACTCAAAGATCAGGAATCAGGCAGGTACTTATTGTTATCACTCTATGTTTACCAGTATAATATAGCCACAAGATCAATGGAGGGATGATAAAAACACAAAGAGAGTTTTGTATTTTACTTAAAATGTATGAAAGATGTCACAAGGCCACACAATAATGATAAATCAACTGATCCTGACTCGGCCGGTAATTCCCACGGATATTATGCGACCGAAGAGGGCAACACTCTCCCCTCCTCATCAAGTGTCAAGAACAGCTGATCGCAATCTCTCCGCGCGAAATTTGCTTGTTTGCTAGATTCACGCGCGGTTTCTTTAAATTCTCCAATATTACTAGAAACTCGCACACTATATTGGCACAAATAAACCGAATTACTTAGTTACACTGTACTCAGGCTCAAACAGTCTTTTCTACAATCAATTCTACAATGATTCACTGTAATGGCTTCACATTGTTCTTCACTCAACAATATATTATGAAATATTAACACTGGAGTTTTCAGTACTTTCTCTCGTGGCGATAACGCAATAATTCACTGTACTCACAAATGATTATTCACTGAATGAACATAGACATATATATGGTATATAAATCAATCATCAATACATGGAAAATAAATAGTTTCTGGGCACATAGCCTAACCTCCAAATACTGGCATAAATTATATATAATTTACCACTATATGTTCATATCAAAATCTATAGAAAGATATACACAACACAGTAAATTTATCACTGGTTCCTGGTGCCTGTACACACCAATAATCAACATGAATATACAAGTACTCTTGATAGTACTGTCTAGCACACTGGTGCTTTACCATGACATAGGTGAGACTTGCTCACGACATATAAAATCTTCAGGCTAGATAATATAGCCAAATAATATAGCTAACTAAAGGGGAATGGGGAGGGAACTAGAACCACCTACTTCACCCTATCCTCCGATGAGAGTCGAGATGTAGCTCCTGGTCCTCGTGTCGGGAACGCCCCCACACTACACGTCGTCGTGTCCTACCAGAGCCTCTCGTCGTCCCACCGTTTAGCGCGTCGTCTCCGTGCCTCCTCACTGCAGGTCCGTCCTCCTCCTTGACTTCTTGAAGGTTGGAGTCGGTCTCCTGGCCGTCGTCTTCTCCCAGCAACGGCTGTCGCCTACGTCTCAGCTACAGTCGTCCGGTTTCCCCAAATAGTCCTCTCTTCCTCAGCTACCCAGTGGCTCTGTCAGCCACTACGCTGTCACGAACTGGTGAATTGCCACAGACGTCAACATACGTCACTGCACGGCTTCACTGCTACTGGCACAGTACCTGACTGGAGCACTTGTTGCTCAAATAACCGTCAATTCCCTCTTCTGGTTCAACACATGAACTAGGGAAGACTTCTCAGAGTACTGGCGGACTTCAGGTGACGCGTAAATCCACGGTAGTGGGAAACAGCTGTCCGACAGACAGGACCACTCGTCGCACGTCCGACCTCTATGACGTGTCGTGTCTGACTGCTGGCGCCAGCCCGGCGCGCTGGCCGGACCCCCTTCCTTCGTGACGTCACTTTACTACGGGAGGTTTTCATTGGCTCCCGGTGCCACACTGCTGTCGGTGACCAATCCGGTGCCACTGACGTCACACGGTTTTGGCGGGAGATCAGAGAGGTAAGCGCCATCTTGGCTCCCTAAAGGGCCTAAACCACAGGCCAAAATATTACTATTTCACAAATTTCTCGGCTCTCCGAGAACACTTCACTCTCTCCCATATATCAAATTGTAGCCTGCAACGTAGAGAACGCTTGGGAAAAGCAGACATGACTCTTACTGCAGGCGTGGGAGAATTATAAGGGGGGGAACTCCGTCACAATATATATATATATATATATATATATATATATATATATAATATATTATATATATATATATATATATATATATATATATATATGTCGTACCTAGTAGCCAGAACGCACTTCTCAGCCTACTATGCAAGGCCCGATTTGCCTAATAAGCTAAGTTTTCATGAATTAATTGTTTTTCGCCTACCTAACCTAACCTAACTTTTTCGGCTACCTAACCGAACCTAACCTATAAAGATAGGTTAGGTTAGGTTAGGTACGGTTGGTTAGGTTCGGTCATATATCTAAGTTAATTTTAACTCCATTAAAAAAAATTTACCTCATACATAATGAAATGGGTAGCTTTATCATTTCATAAGAAACAAATTGGAGAAAATATATTAATTCAAGAAAACTTGGCTTATTAGGCAAATCGGGCCTTGCATAGTAGGCTGAGAAGTGCGTTCCGGCTACTAGGTACGACATTATATATATATATATATATATATATATATATATATATATATATATATATATATATATATACATATATATATATATATATATATATATATATATATATATATACATATATATATATATATATATATA
>NC_091184.1:13788989-13801489 GCF_040958095.1 Procambarus clarkii | reverse complement strand
TGAAATCTGCCGAGTTGGTGAAAGAAGACTAGAGATGATGGCTCAGCTAAAGGCTCGAGACGAAGCTTTGGGGGAGGAACGGCCCCAAACACCTGCCAGTGAGGGTGAGCACCTGAGTATTGGTGGAAGCAGCAGGGGATCCAGCGGCAGCAGGCACAGCATTAAGCTGGAAATAATGAAGCTGCAGCTGGAAGCACAGCAGCGCAAGGAAGAGCGAGAAGCAGAAGCGCAGCTGAGGAGAGAAGAGGCACAGCAGCGCAAGGAAGAGCGAGAAGCACAGCAGCGCAAGGAAGAGCGAGAAGCACAGCAGCGCAAAGAAGAGCGAGAAGCACAGCTGCGCCGAAGAGCAAGAGCGAGAAGCACAGATGAAGCGTGAAGAGCGAGAAGCACAGATGAAGCGTGAGGAGCGAGAAGCAGAAGCGCAGCTGAGGAGAAGAGCACAAGCGCAAGGAAGAGCGAACGAGAAGCACAGCTACGCAGGGAAGAACGAGAGCAAGAAGTTAGGCTGAGACAAATGGAAATAGAAGCCAACCAGGAGGTGGAGCTGAAGCGAGCTGAACTGGGACTAGGTGCCCCTGCCCCGCCACAGGAAGACCGACGAGTGAGGGAACGAGACCTGCCGGTCTTTGTGCCTAGTGAAGCCGAAAGTTTCTTCGATCACTTTGAGAGAGTTGCTGCTATGAAGAGGTGGCCGAGGGCGGAGTGGGCGGAGTTGGTCCAAGGGAGGCTCACAGGTGAAGCTCGTGAAGCCTTCACTATGCTTGACTTCCAAGAATGCACTAACTACGATGCGGTAAAACGAGCTGTGCTCCGTTCCTTTAAGCTCACGCCAGAGTGTTACCGAAGAGGTTTAGAGAATGTACCCGGTTGCCAGGAAAGTCGTATGCGGAGACGGCGAGGGACATAGAAAGAAAGCTCCTTAAGTGGCTGGACTCTGAGAAGCAAGGTCGGTCGAAGAGGTCAAGGAACTAATGGCCATGGAAAAGTTTATGTCCGTGCTCTCTCCTGAGATCAGGATGAGGGTAAAGGAGGCGGACATAAAGGACCTGAGGGCCGCAGCCGACCGGGCCGACATGCTAGAAGAAGCCCTACGCCCACGCGAGAGGGACAGAACCGACCACCCGCATACGTCGGAAACGATCGGAGTTATAGAAGGACGGATGGATGGAGGACAGGAGCGAGTTCTCCCAAATCCCACCTCTCAAGTTGGAACACCCGAGGATCAAAGGTGCTGTAGAGCCGATAGGGAGAACCAAGCTGAGAGCTCGGGAACTGTTACTGCAGGGAAAGAAACGACAAGTGAGGCGGGAAAGACACAGGGTGTGACGGTCTCTGGAGGCAGTGCTAAGACGAGCGGTGGCGGATGGTCTCCGCCGAGGGGCCGCTGCTACAACTGCGGAATACTCGGACACGTCGCGCGGGAATGCAGACGCCCTAAGCAGCGGGGACACGTTGCTTTAGTGATGTTCGAGGACCAGAGGGCCGAGGGAGTGCGGGATGAACCCGTGCTGAATGGGGAGAAGAAAGTTCACCCATTCATGTGTCAAGGAACCGTAAGGATGGGGGTCGCAGACCCCATCCCCGTGAAGATGCTAAGAGACACCGGGGCTGACTTTACCCTGGTAAGTGAAACCCTGTTCCCCGAGGGTTACGAAAGTACCAGTGTGGGGGTGGCACGGGTGGCCACTGTGGGAGGCCCAGTGAGGATGCCCCTACACCAGGTAACTTTAAATTCCGATTATGGCTGCCAGACCCTAGAGGTGGGAGTCTGTACATCAATGCCCAAGATGGAGGCGCAGGTCATCTTGGGGAATGACGCGTGGAGGATATGTCCTCCCGCATCTCGTGAAAGGCGAAGAGTGCCCAGAACAACACGAGGAGACAGGCGAAGATTTGAACGCCTGTGGGGACGAGAAGGGAATCGCACCGGTGGCGATCCCAGTTTGTACTATGACACCGAGACAACGCGAAGAACCAGGAGGTTGTGGATCTGATGGGGCTGAGGAGTCGACTGACAGCCTGGGAACAGATCACCTCTACGTAGGACCCAGAGAACGAGTGGAGGGCGAAGTAGCCCGAATGGTGAGTTGCAGGTGACCCTCACCAGTTCTCCAGGGGTAAGCCGCACTCGTCCCGGAGAGTTACAGCAGGGGAGGTCCCCGAATTGGTTAGTAAGGCCGAAGGAGGACGTGTGGGTCCTGAGAAGGCTTACTTTCCATTTATCTATATTATATATACCATGCTATCCATGATGAAGGAACGATGGACACTAGGAGCGACCGTGGGAACGGTGATTAAATATGTCCAGAAGTTCAAAGAACGTCTCACTCGAGCGAAGGACTGGCTAGGAAACTCCTGAAGAAGGCGCAACGTAAGATGTCGGAGTGGTACGACAGGAGAGCTGCGCAGAGGGATTTTCAGGCCGGATCCAAAGTAATGGTTGTGCTGCCAGGTAAAGGTAGAGTGACCAGGTCGCGGTTCAAGAGACCATACCGAGTGCTGCGACGGTTGGGTCCAGTGTCGTACGAGATTGGGAAGCCGGATGGACCCCGGAAGAAACAGGTGTGTCACGCAGGCCGCCTGAGACCTTTCTTCACTGTGGAAGGTAGAGCCGCCAAGCAGGACGGAACGGATACCCGAGAAACCCAGCGGAAGACGGGTCTGAGTGTACCGAGGGACCGAGAACTCCCGGAGGAGGAAAGTAAGTGGTCCAGGGCGAACGGCACCAGTCTCACCCGCACTGAGAGTCTGACAAGGATCAAGGTCAAGCACATCAAGGGGAAGGACGACGTAGTGGCGGACGCCCTATCCCGCATACACTAACGAGACATGACTCTTATTTTAAGGGGAGGGGTATGTGACGGAGTTCCCCCCCCCTTATAATTCTCCCACGCCTGCAGTAAGAGTCATGTCTGCTTTTCCCAAGCGTTCTCTACGTTGCAGGCTACAATTTGATATATGGGAGAGAGTGAAGTGTTCTCGGAGAGCCGAGAAATTTGTGAAATAGTAATATTTTGGCCTGTGGTTTAGGCCCTTTAGGGAGCCAAGATGGCGCTTACCTCTCTGATCTCCCGCCAAAACCGTGTGACGTCAGTGGCACCGGATTGGTCACCGCAGTGTGGCACCGGGAGCCAATGAAAACCTCCCTAGTAAAAGTGACGTCACGAAGGAAGGGGGTCCGGCCAGCGCGCCGGGCTGGCGCCATCAGTCAGACACGACACGTCATAGAGGTCGGACGTGCGACGAGTGGTCCTGTCTGTCGGACAGCTGTTTCCCACTACCGTGGATTTACGCGTCACCTGAAGTCCGCCAGTACTCTGAGAAGTCTTCCCTAGTTCATGTGTTGAACCAGAAGAGGGAATTGACGGTTATTTGAGCAACAAGTGCTCCAGTCAGGTACTGTGCCAGTAGCAGTGAAGCCGTGCAGTGACGTATGTTGACGTCTGCGCAATTCACCAGTTCGTGACAGCGTAGTGGCTGACAGAGCCACTGGGTAGCTGAGGAAGAGAGGACTAATTGGGGAACCGGACGACTGTAGCTGAGACGTAGGCGACAGCCGTTGCTGGGAGAAGACGACGGCCAGGAGACCGACTCCAACCTTCAAGAAGTCAAGGAGGAGGACGGACCTGCAGTGAGGAGGCACGGAGACGACGCGCTAAACGGTGGGACGACGAGAGGCTCTGGTAGGACACGACGACGTGTAGTGTGGGGGCGTTCCCGACACGAGGACCAGGAGCTACATCTCGACTCTCATCGGAGGATAGGGTGAAGTAGGTGGTTCTAGTTCCCTCCCCATTCCCCTTTAGTTAGCTATGTTATTTGGCTATATTTCTAGCCTGAGGATTTTATATGTCGTGAGCAAGTCTCACCCATGTCATGGTAAAGCACCAGTGTGCTGGACAGTACTATCAAGAGTACTTGTATTATTCATGTTGATTATTGGTGTGTACAGACACCAAACCAGTGATAAATTTACTGTGTTGTGTATATCTTTCTATAGATTTTGATATGAACATATAGTGGTAAATTATATATAATATTATGCCAGTATTTGGAGGTTAGGCTATGTGCCCAGAAACTATTTATTTTCCATGTATTGATGATTGATTTATATACCATATATATGTCTATGTTCATTCAGTGAATAATCATTTGTGAGTACAGTGAATCATTGCGTTATCGCCACGAGAGAAAGTACTGAAAACTCCAGTGTTAATAGTTCATAATATATTGAGTGAAGAACAATGTGAAGCCATTACAGTGAATCATTGTAGAATTGATTGTAGAAAAGACTGTTTGAGCCTGAGTACAGTGTAACTAAGTAATTCGGTTTATTTGTGCCAATATAGAGTGTGCGAGTTTCTAGTAATATTGGAGAATTTAAAGAAACCGCGCGCGTGAATCTAGCAAACAAGCAAATTTCGCGCGGAGTGACCATTGCGATCAGCTGTTCTTGACACTTGATGAGGAGGGGAGAGTGTTGCCCTCTTGCGGTCGCATAATATCCGTGGGAATTACCGGCCGAGTCAGGATCAGTTGATTTATCATTATTGTGTGGCCTTGTGACATCTTTCATACATTTTAAGTAAAATACAAAACTCTCTTTGTGTTTTTATCATTCCCTCCATTGATCTTGTGGCTATATTACTGGTAAACATAGAGTGATAACAATAAGTACCTGCCTGATTCCTGATCTTTGAGTGTGACCTTGCCAAGGCTACCACTGAATACACCAGTCCACTGATGGTGTTATTGGCCCCTTAAACACCAATTGGCGACCTTGAGATTAACCGTAGAGCCCTATTGTTGGGAGGGCACACGTCAGTCGATGTGATCGAGTCGTGTTCTCACTCTTTCTTAATAAGAGGCCGTTAAGATTGACTGGGAGACTCTCCTGGCGTGCAGTGGCGCCGTGAGGATCGAGGGAAGACCCGCAGGGCTACGGTGAGTTACCTTGA
The DNA here is from genome assembly GCF_040958095.1 of Procambarus clarkii. Lineage (NCBI taxonomy): Eukaryota > Metazoa > Arthropoda > Malacostraca > Decapoda > Cambaridae > Procambarus > Procambarus clarkii. Next base: position 13,796,531 of record NC_091184.1, on the reverse strand, counting down.
GCATAACTATTGCTTACCCCAGAGTAAGGGTAGAGAATAATAGAGAGGTGAAACCCCCCCAACATTGGCGACCTTGCCAGGATATAGATCGGAGTAAAGGTTGCAGTGGTACTTGGCAGTGGTGTTAGAGATCAGGTGAAGGTTATCACTCGTAGCACAAGATGGAGGATGATAAAGTAGCGAGGTTTATTGACTCTAGAGACGAACAGGTGCTGGAAGAGTGCACCAAGGCACAGTTACAGGCTATAGCGGATCATTTTGGAATAAAGCTGAAATCTGCCCGAGTTGGTGAAAGAAGACTAGAGATGATGGCTCAGCTAAAGGCTCGAGACGAAGCTTTGGGGGAGGAACGGCCCCAAACACCTGCCAGTGAGGTGAGCACCTGAGTATTGGTGGAAGCAGCAGGGGATCCAGCGGCAGCAGGCACAGCATTAAGCTGGAAATAATGAAGCTGCAGCTGGAAGCACAGCAGCGCAAGGAAGAGCGAGAAGCAGAAGCGCAGCTGAGGAGAGAAGAGGCACACGCAAGGAAGCGAGAAGCACAGCAGCGCAAGGAAGAGCGAGAAGCACAGCAGCGCAAAGAAGAGCGAGAAGCACAGCTGCGCCGGGAAGAGCAAGAGCGAGAAGCACAGATGAAGCGTGAGAGCGAGAAGCACAGATGAAGCGTGAGGAGCGAGAAGCAGAAGCGCAGCTGAGGAGAAAGAGCACAACAGCGCAAGGAAGAGCAAGAACGAGCACAGCTACGCAGGGAAGAACGAGAGCAAGAAGTTAGGCTGAGACAAATGGAAATAGAAGCCAACCAGGAGGTGGAGCTGAAGCGAGCTGAACTGGGACTAGGTGCCCCTGCCCCGCCACAGGAAGACCGACGAGTGAGGGAACGAGACCTGCCGGTCTTTGTGCCTAGTGAAGCCGAAAGTTTCTTCGATCACTTTGAGAGAGTTGCTGCTATGAAGAGGTGGCCGAGGGCGGAGTGGGCGGAGTTGGTCCAAGGGAGGCTCACAGGTGAAGCTCGTGAAGCCTTCACTATGCTTGACTTCCAAGAATGCACTAACTACGATGCGGTAAAACGAGCTGTGCTCCGTTCCTTTAAGCTCACGCCAGAGTGTTACCGAGAGGTTTAGAGAATGTACCCGGTTGCCAGGAAAGTCGTATGCGGAGACGGCGAGGGACATAGAAAGAAAGCTCCTTAAGTGGCTGGACTCTGAAGAAGCAAGGTCGGTCGAAGAGGTCAAGGAACTAATGGCCATGGAAAAGTTTATGTCCGTGCTCTCTCCTGAGATCAGGATGAGGGTAAAGGAGGACATAAAGGACCTGAGGGCCGCAGCCGACCGGCCGACATGCTAGAAGAAGCCCTACGCCCACGCCGAGAGGGACAGAACCGACCACCCGCATACGTCGGAAACGATCGGATTATAGAAGGACGGATGGATGGAGGACAGGAGCGAGTTCTCCCAAATCCCACCTCTCAAGTTGGAACACCCGAGGATCAAAGGGTGCTGTAGCCGATAGGGAGAACCAAGCTGAGAGCTCGGGAACTGTTTACTGCAGGGAAAGAAACGACAAGTGAGGCGGAAAGACACAGGGTGTGACGGTCTCTGGAGGCAGTGCTAAGACGAGCGGTGGCGGATGGTCTCCGCCGAGGGGCCGCTGCTACAACTGCGGAATACTCGGACACGTCGCGCGGGAATGCACGCCCTAAGCAGCGGGGACACGTTGCTTTAGTGATGTTCGAGGACCAGAGGGCCGAGGGAGTGCGGGATGAACCCGTGCTGAATGGGGAGAAGAAAGTTCACCCATTTATGTGTCAAGGAACCGTAAGGATGGGGGTCGCAGACCCCATCCCCGTGAAGATGCTAAGAGACACCGGGGCTGACTTTACCCTGGTAAGTGAAACCCTGTTCCCCGAGGGTTACGAAAGTACCAGTGTGGGGGTGGCACGGGTGGCCACTGTGGGAGGCCCAGTGAGGATGCCCCTACACCAGGTAACTTTAAGTTCCGATTATGGCTGCCAGACCCAGAGGTGGGAGTCTGTACATCAATGCCCAAGATGGAGGCGCAGGTCATCTTGGGGAATGACGCGTGTGGAGGATATGTCCTCCGCATCTCGTGAAAGGCGAAGAGTGCCCAGAACAACACGAGGAGACAGGCGAAGATTTGAACGCCTGTGGGGACGAGAAGGGAATCGCACCGGTGGCGATCCCAGTTTGTACTGTGACACCGAGACAACGCGAAGAACCAGGAGGTTGTGGATCTGATGGGGCTGAGGAGACGACTGACAGCCTGGGAACAGATCACCTCTACGTAGGACCCAGAGAACGAGTGGAGGCGAAAGTAGCCCGAATGGTGAGTTGCAGGTGACCCTCACCAGTTCTCCAGGGGTAAGCCGCACTCGTCCCGGAGAGTTACAGCAGGGGGAGGTCCCCGAATTGGTTAGTAAGGCCGAAGGAGGACGTGTGGGTCCTGAGAAGGCTTACTTTCCATTTATCTATATTATATATACCATGCTATCCATGATGAAGGAACGATGGACACTAGGAGCGACCGTGGGAACGGTGATTAAATATGTCCAGAAGTTCAAAGAACGTCTCACTCGAGCGAAGGAACTGGCTAGGAAACTCCTGAAGAAGGCGCAACGTAAGATGTCGGAGTGGTACGACAGGAGAGCTGCGCAGAGGATTTTCAGGCCGGATCCAAAGTAATGGTTGTGCTGCCAGGTAAAGGTAGAGTGACCAGGTCGCGGTTCAAGAGACCATACCGAGTGCTGCGACGGTTGGGTCTAGTGTCGTACGAGATTGGGAAGCCGGATGGACCCCGGAAGAAACAGGTGTGTCACGCAGGCCGCCTGAGACCTTTCTTCACTGTGGAAGTAGAGCCGCCAAGCAGGACGGAACGGATACCCGAGAAACCCAGCGGAAGACGGGTCTGAGTGTACCGAGGGACCGAGAACTCCCGGAGGAGGAAAGTAAGTGGTCCAGGGCGAACGGCACCAGTCTCACCCGCACTGAGAGTCTGACAAGGATCAAGGTCAAGCACATCAAGGGGAAGGACGACGTAGTGGCGGACGCCCTATCCCGCATACACTAACGAGACATGACTCTTATTTTAAGGGGAGGGTATGTGACGGAGTTCCCCCCCCCTTATAATTCTCCCACGCCTGCAGTAGAAGAGTCATGTCTGCTTTTCCCAAGCGTTCTCTACGTTGCAGGCTACAATTTGATATATGGGAGAGAGTGAAGTGTTCTCGGAGAGCCGAGAAATTTGTGAAATAGTAATATTTTGGCCTGTGGTTTAGGCCCTTTAGGGAGCCAAGATGGCGCTTACCTCTCTGATCTCCCGCCAAAACCGTGTGACGTCAGTGGCACCGGATTGGTCACCGGCAGCAGTGTGGCACCGGGAGCCAATGAAAACCTCCCATAGTAAAAGTGACGTCACGAAGGAAGGGGGTCCGGCCAGCGCGCCGGGCTGGCGCCATCAGTCAGACACGACACGTCATAGAGGTCGGACGTGCGACGAGTGGTCCTGTCTGTCGGACAGCTGTTTCCCACTACCGTGGATTTACGCGTCACCTGAAGTCCGCCAGTACTCTGAGAAGTCTTCCCTAGTTCATGTGTTGAACCAGAAGAGGGAATTGTCGGTTATTTGAGCAACAAGTGCTCCAGTCAGGTACTGTGCCAGTAGCAGTGAAGCCGTGCAGTGACGTATGTTGACGTCTGCGGCAATTCACCAGTTCGTGACAGCGTAGTGGCTGACAGAGCCACTGGGTAGCTGAGGAAGAGAGGACTAATTGGGGACCGGACGACTGTAGCTGAGACGTAGGCGACAGCCGTTGCTGGAGAAGACGACGGCCAGGAGACCGACTCCAACCTTCAAGAAGTCAAGGAGGAGGACGGACCTGCAGTGAGGAGGCACGGAGATGACGCGCTAAACGGTGGGACGACGAGAGGCTCTGGTAGGACACGACGACGTGTAGTGTGGGGGCGTTCCCGACACGAGGACCAGGAGCTACATCTCGACTCTCATCGGAGGATAGGGTGAAGTAGGTGGTTCTAGTTCCCTTTAGTTAGCTATGTTATTTGGCTATATTTTCTAGCCTGAGGATTTTATATGTCGTGAGCAAGTCTCACCCATGTCATGGTAAAGCACCAGTGTGCTGGACAGTACTATCAAGAGTACTTGTATTATTCATGTTGATTATTGGTGTGTACAGACACCAAGAACCAGTGATAAATTTACTGTGTTGTGTATATCTTTCTATAGATTTTGATATGAACATATAGTGGTAATTATATATAATATTATGCCAGTATTTGGAGGTTAGGCTATGTGCCCAGAAACTATTTATTTTCCATGTATTGATGATTGATTTATATACCATATATATGTCTATGTTCATTCAGTGAATAATCATTTGTGAGTACAGTGAATCATTGCGTTATCTCCAACGAGAGAAAGTACTGAAAACTCCAGTGTTAATAGTTCATAATATTTGTTGAGTGAAGAACAATGTGAAGCCATTACAGTGAATCATTGTAGAATTGATTGTAGAAAGACTGTTTGAGCCTGAGTACAGTGTAACTAAGTAATTCGGTTTATTTGTGCAATATAGAGTGTGCGAGTTTCTAGTAATATTGGAGAATTTAAAGAAACCGCGCGCGTGAATCTAGCAAACAAGCAATTTCGCGCGGAGTGACCATTGCGATCAGCTGTTCTTGACACTTGATGAGGAGGGAGAGTGTTGCCCTCTTGCGGTCGCATAATATCCGTGGGAATTACCGGCCGAGTCAGGATCAGTTGATTTATCAATTATTGTGTGGCCTTGTGACATCTTTCATACATTTTAAGTAAAATACAAAACTCTCTTTGTGTTTTTATCATTCCCTCCATTTCTTGTGGCTATATTATACTGGTAAACATAGAGTGATAACAATAAGTACCTGCCTGATTCCTGATCTTTGAGTGTGACCTTGCCAAGGCTACCACTGAATACACCAGTCCCTGATGGTGTTATTGGCCACCTTAAACACCAATTGGCGACCTTGAGATTAACCGTAGAGCCCTATTGTTGGGAGGGCACACGTCAGTCGATGTGATCGAGTCGTGTTCTCACTCTTTCTTAATAAGAGGCCGTTAAGATTGACTGGGAGACTCTCCTGGCGTGCAGTGGCGCCGTGAGGATCGAGGGAAGACCCGCAGGGCTACGGTGAGTTACCTTGAGCATAACTATTGCTTACCCCAGAGTAAGGGTAGAGAATATAGAGAGGTGAAACCCCCAACAATATATTATATATATATATATATATATATATATTATATATATAATTATATATATATTATATATGTATATATATGTCGTACCTAGTAGCCAGAACGCACTTCTCAGCCTACTATGCAAGGCCAAATTTGCCTAATAAGTCAAGTTTTCATGATTATTAATTTTTCGACTACCTAACCTACCTAACCTAACCTAACATTTTCGGCTACCTAACCTAACCTAACCTATAAAGATAGGTTAGGTTAGGTTAGGTAGGTTGGTTAGGTTCGGTCATATATCTACGTTAATTTTAACTCCAATAAAAAAAATTGACCTCATACATAATGAAATGGGTAGCTTTATCATTTCATAAGAAAAATTAGAGAAAATATATTAATTTAGGAAAACTTGGCTTATTAGGCAAATTGGGCCTTGCATAGTAGGCCAAAAAGTGCGTTCTGGCTACTAGGTACGACATATATATATATATATATATATTATATATAATATATATATATATATATATATATATATATATGTATATATATATATATGTATATATATATTATAATATATATATATATAATATATATTATATAATTATATATATATATATATATATATATGTCGTACCTAATAGCCAGAACGCACTTCTCAGCCTACTATTCAAGGCCCGATTTGCCTAATAAGCCAAGTTTTCATGAATTAATGTTTTTTCGTCTACCTACCTACCTAACCTAACCTAACCTAGCTTTTTTTGTCTACCTAACCTAACCTTACCTATAATATAGGTTAGGTTAGTTGGTTAGGTAGGGTTGGTTAGGTTCGGTCATATATCTACGTTAATTTTAACTCCAATAAAAAAAATTGACCTCATACATAGAGAAAAGGGTTGCTTTATCATTTCATAAGAAAAAAATTATAGTAAATATATTAATTCAGGAAAACTTGGCTTATTAGGCAAATCGGGCCTTGAATAGTAGGCTGAGAAGTGAGTTCTGGCTACTAGGTACGACTAATATATATATATATATATATTATATATATATATATATATATAATATATATATAACTGAAAACTCACACCCCAGAAGTGACTCGAACCCATACTCCCAGGAGCCACGCAATTGGTATGTACAAGACGCCTTAATCCACTTGACCATCACGACCGGACATAATGAGGTGATAGCCGAGGCTATTTGAACCACCCACCGCCGGCACTCGGATAGTAATCTGGGCATAGCATTTTACCAAATCACCTCATTCTTTGGGGCACACGTGAGGAACACAAATGCGAACAAGCCTGAATGGTCCCAGGACAATATGCAACTGAAAACTCACACCCAAAGTGACTCGAACCCATACTCCCAGGAGCCACGCAACTGGTATGTACAAGACCCTTAATCCACTTGACCATCACGACCGGACATAATGAGGTGATAGCCGAGGCTATTTGAACCACCCCCACCGCCGGCACTCGGATAGTTAATCTTGGGCATAGCATTTTACCAAATCACCTCATTCTTTGGGGCACACGTGAGGAACACAAATGCGAACAAGCCTGAATGGTCCCCAGGACAATATGCAACTGAAAACTCACACCCCGAAGTGACTCGAACCCATACTCCCAGGAAGCACGCAACTGGTATGTACAAGACGCCTTAATCCACTTGACCATCACGACCGGACATAATGAGGTGATAGCCGAGGCTATTTGAACCACCCCACCGCCGGCACTCGGATAGTAATCTTGGGCATAGCATTTTACCAAATCACCTCATTCTTTGGGGCACACGTGAGGAACACAAATGCGAACAAGCCTGAATGGTCCCCAGGACAATATGCAACTGAAAACTCACACCCCAGAAGTGACTCGAACCCATACTCCCAGGAGCCACGCAACTGGTATGTACAAGACGCCTTAATCCACTTGACCATCACGACCGGACATAATGAGGTGATAGCCGAGGCTATTTGAACCACCCCACCGGCCGGCACTCGGATAGTAATCTTGGCATAGCATTTTACCAAATCACCTCATTCTTTGGGGCACACGTGAGGAACACAATGCGAACAAGCCTGAATGGTCCCCAGGACAATATGCAACTGAAAACTCACACCCCAGAAGTGACTCGAACCCATACTCCCAGGAGCCACGCAACTGGTATGTACAAGACGCATTATGTCCGTCGTGATGGTCAAGTGGATTACATAGCAGTACTAGTGGAACCGGAAACCAGTTCAGTTGTTAAGGGAACTGATGCTTCCCAGTCTTTAATTTCTCGCCGTGTT
>NC_091184.1:13737289-13788489 GCF_040958095.1 Procambarus clarkii | reverse complement strand
TGTCCAGACATCTGTGATTGTCCAGACATCTGTGATTGTCCAGACATCTGTGATTGTCCAGACATCTGTGATTGTCCAGACATCTGTGATTGTCCAGACATTTGTGATTGTCCAGACATCTGTGATTGTCCAGACATCTGTGATTGTCCAGACATCTGTGATTGTCCAGACATCTGTGATTGTCCAGACATCTGTGATTGTCCAGACATCTGTGATTGTCCAGACATCTGTGGATGTCCAGCCATCTGCGGAGGTCCAGACATCTGTGGATGTCCAGCCATCTGCGGATGTCCAGCCATCTGTGGAGGTCCAGCCATCTGTGGAGGTCCAGCCATCTGTGGAGGTCCAAACATCTGTGGAGGTCCAAACATCTGTGGAGGTCCAGCCATCTGTGGAGGTCCAAACATCTGTGGAGGTCCAAACATCTGTGGAGGTCCAAACATCTGTGGAGGTCCAGCCATCTGTGGAGGTCCAAACATCTGTGGAGGTCCAGCCATCTGTGGAGGTCCAAACATCTGTGGAGGTCCAAACATCTGTGGAGGTCCAGCCATCTGTGATTGTCCAGACATCTGTGATTGTCCAGACATCTGTGGAGGTCCAGCCATCTGTGGAGGTCCAGCCATCTGTGGAGGTCCAAACATCTGTGGAGGTCCAGCCATCTGTGGAGGTCCAGCCATCTGTGGAGGTCCAAACATCTGTGGAGGTCCAGCCATCTGTGGAGGTCCAGCCATCTGTGGAGGTCCAAACATCTGTGGAGGTCCAGCCATCTGTGGAGGTCCAAACATCTGTGGAGGTCCAAACATCTGTGGAGGTCCAGCCATCTGTGATTGTCCAGACATCTGTGATTGTCCAGACATCTGTGATTGTCCAGACATCTGTGATTGTCCAGACATCTGTGATTGTCCAGACATCTGTGATTGTCCAGACATCTGTGATTGTCCAGACATCTGTGATTGTCCAGACATCTGTGATTGTCCAGACATCTGTGATTGTCCAGACATCTGTGATTGTCCAGACATTTGTGATTGTCCAGACATCTGTGATTGTCCAGCCATCTGTGGAGGTCCAAACATCTGTGGAGGTCCAGACATCTGTGGAGGTCCAGACATCTGTGGAGGTCCAGCCATCTGTGATTGTCCAGACATCTGTGATTGTCCAGACATCTGTGATTGTCCAGACATCTGTGATTGTCCAGACATCTGTGGATGTCCAGCCATCTGCGGAGGTCCAGACATCTGTGGATGTCCAGCCATCTGAGGATGTCCAGCCATCTGAGGATGTCCAGCCATCTGAGGATGTCCAGCCATCTGTGGATGTCCAGACATCTGAGGATGTCCAGCCATCTGTGGAGGTCCAGCCATGTGTGGAGGTCCCATTGATCCCATGGGACCACCCATTGGAGGCGGCATCCCTGGCATCATACCTGGTGGCATGCTTGAGCCACCCATCATTGGTGGCCCCATCATGGGTCCTCTTGGACCCATTGGGGGCATACCCATGTTGCCTGGTATGTTTGCACCAGCCACGCCTGGAGGGCCCATGTTCCCCATTCCTGGCCCTATTGGGGGACCTCCAGGACCACCCATGTTCTGAGGCCCTGAACCGAATGTACCTTCTTGCCCATCAGGACCTCCTGGTCCTCCTTGCATGCTGCTCGGTGGAGGAATGGCTGCTCCCTTTGGAATCTTCCTGGCTTTAAATGCAGCAGTTGTTGCATCAATCAGAGACTGAGCTTGGTCCTCCATCCACTTCTGGTAGTACATTTTGACATTTTCCTTGTGTTTTCGCCCCTCGCAGTGAGTTTCCGCACCGAGGGAGAGTCATGTGTGAGGTAGGTGTCGCAGTAATCACAGTAGTATTTTGGCATGATTGAGCGTCGTCAGGTTAGGTTTGGGTCCAATGACCTACTTGGAATAAAAGATTTCAAGCTATGGTGAGCCCGTAGTGGACTTAGCTATCACAGGTGTGGGGCGGTAACTGACCAACCAGAATAGAATAATACAGGAGAAGATGCCCGCGGGGCGAGCTTGGAAGTGGGGACAGAAGAAGATAACGGGAGTGAGAGGAAGAAGATTTGTAGGAGAAAAAGTGCCAGGGCTAAACCCAGCTGCGTGTCGTTTGGTTGCGGCATTCGAGGCAGGGACTCAGTCGGGTGTTTTCAGTGACAACAACAGGGACATCACAAAACTCACAACATCGCAGTGATGGGCTCAAGAGCGTCAGGGCTGAACTTTTACGGATGGTTTGTGCTGGTTGTTGAGAGCTGAATATGTAATGATGGTGGATGCTGGGTGTTGAGAGCTAAAGTTTATCGAAATACAGAGTTAGGAGGAGGATCATGGATGGTAGAGAAGAGGTCATGATTGTTCCGTGGTAGTCTGAGAGTGTGTAGGAGAAAATCAATGGGTTGTTCATGATAAGTGAGTAGTCTATCAATTTGTCTGTCTGATAAAGTTTTCCATTAGACATTTAGGGCAGAAATTTTCGTACTTTCATGGAGACTTTGACTGGTAATAAACTCTTGCCATCGGGTGTTGAGTACCCATCTTAGTGCTCTATTCTGTATTCTTTGAAGCTTTAGTTTGTTAGTAGGTGCAGATAGAGAAAGAGCAAGTAGAGCATATGTTAAAAGAGGTCTAATAAGTGCTTTGTAAAGGTGCATTTTTGTGTCAGGTTTTGCAAATCTAATTCTGTACAGTTTTTCCATGGCTAGAAGAGCTATTGCATGTTTCTGTGTAATGTGTGTGAAAGAGTAGTTATCGATCAAATGTGAGTCCAAGAACTGTGGAGGAGGGAGACGCAGGACTGTGGAGGAGGGAGACACAGGACTGTGGAGGAGGGAGACACAGGACTGTGGAGGAGGGAGACACAGGACTGTGGAGGAGGGAGACACAGGACTGTGGAGGAGGGAGACGCAGGACTGTGGAGGAGGGAGACGCAGGACTGTGGAGGAGGGAGACGCAGGACTGTGGAGGAGGGAGACGCAGGACTGTGGAGGAGGGAGACACAGGACTGTGGAGGAGGGAGACACAGGACTGTGGAGGAGGGAGACACAGGACTGTGGAGGAGGGAGACACAGGACTGTGGAGGAGGGTGACACAGGACTGTGGAGGAGGGAGACACAGGACTGTGGAGGAGGGTGACACAGGACTGTGGAGGAGGGAGACACAGAGATATAAGTAGGATTTGGAGTGTATGAATAGAGTTTAAGAGGAATAGGGCGAATAGTTCTTTTACAAAAAAGTAGGTGATTTTGGATTTGGTGGAGTTGGTTTTGATACGCCAGTTATACTCCCATTCAGTGACAACATCAAGTTCTGCTTGTGCTCTGTTTGTTAGTGTATCAATGGTGTTGCTGGTGACAAGGTGAGAGACATCATCGGCGTAACATATGGTTAATGAAGTGTGATGAACAGGATCAGGAATGTCGTTGATGTATAGGATGTAGAGTGTTGGGGCAAGAACAGAGCCTTGGGGAACACCGGCATGTAAGTTGAAGTAGTCAGAGTGTTGTCGGAGGAACTTAATTCTCATTGTCCTATTGTCTAAGTAGTTAGAAAGAAGTTTGGTGGTGATAAGAGAAAGATTAAAGTTGTTGCATAATTTGAATTTTAGGCCGTCATGCCAAACAGTGTCAAAGGCCTTCTCAACGTCCTTAGTGATGAGTGCAGTCTTAAGTCTTTGGTGCTGATTGATACTGAGGTAGTTGGTCATGATGTTTAAGGCGTCGTGAGTGGACCGGTGAGGCCGAAATCCAAACTGTTTGTTAGTGAATAAGTCATTGTGTTCTAGGTGGGTTCTAAGTCTCTGGTTGATCAGCCTTTCAAAGACTTTGCCAAGTGTCTCTAGAAGGCTGATGGGTCTGTAGTTCTTTGGGTCAGTGTGGGGTTTCCCAGGTTTTGGAATAAGAACGGCTGTGGCAGACTTAAAGTTGAGAGGGAAGTATCCAGAGGCAAGGGAGGCGTTGAATAGGTTAGTGATAGCAGTAATGATAGAAGCAGGGAGTTGTCTAAGAAGGATATGTCCAATATCAGACGCACCAGGGGCTCTACGACGAGTGCCCATGAGAGCTGTCTTGACATCAGCTAGAGTTAGGGGAGTCTGTAGTTCAGTGTTTGAGTTGAGATTGTCAAGGTGGATGAGGTCGTCTGGTGTAGTTGCGTGTCTATTATGGTGTATCCAGTCTTCGACTACTTCAATGTTGGGGTGGGCAAATGGTTCAGGAGGATGTGGGTGAAAGATTCGTTCCCAGTGGTGTTTAAAAATGTTGAGTACTACATCAGGATCAGTGATTTTGTTGTTATTATGAAGAAGGTATTTAAACGGTGTGTGAGTTGATCCTTGTAAGCGTTTGATTTGTTTCCAGAATTCTTGAGGTGTCAGTTTTCTGTGTTGTTCTGCTTGTTCTATGAGGTGTTTCCAATGTTTTGTGTGATCTTCATCTAGGCTGTTAAGGATGTGGTTTTTTAATGCTGTTAGGTCCCATAGTATTTGTCCATGACGATGCATGTTTTGTAAGAATCTAGTGTGATAGCAAGCTAAGAGGCGTTTTGAGCGAATGGAAGGGGTGAAAGTGAAATGTGGTTTGTGTGTTGTTTTAGGAATGGAGATATTTGCTGCATGAATGATGGTGTCTTGTATGTTGCGTGCTTGTGTGTCGATGTCAGTGTGATGTTTGTCATTGTATTCATAAGTGAGATCAGTGTCATCAATGTGTTGTTTGAACATGTCCCAGTTTGCCCTAAGGTATGAGAATTGAGGAGTACTGGGGATGGGAATAGGATTTGTGGAGACTGTGAGAATTAAAGGAATATGATCAGAGCCCGTAAAGGGCCCTGGTGAAATGAAGTGTTGCAAGTTGCTGCCATGTCTGTTGGTGAATATGAGATCAGGTCTGCCAGAACCTAAATGATTGAAAAAAGTGGGGAAGTCAGGGCCAAGAAAGAATAGATGTTTTTGAGTGCATATTCGGTGAAGCTGTGTGCCATGCTGATTTGAGGTATTGTGGTGGAATGTGGGATGAAGTGCATTGAGGTCTGCAAGCAGAAAAACAGGCAAGTGAGTGTGGTTGAAGAGTGTTATGAAATCTTGCATGGGAATGCCGGTGTTAGGACGGGTGTAGGTTGTGCAGATGATGAGAGAACCCATTTGTGTGTGAAATTTGATGGCTAGGAAATGTTTGTGAAGCCATTGAGTGTGTAGGAGTTCGTGTTTGTATGAAGAACGGATGAGTGTTGCAACTCCTTCATATGCTTCATCTGGTGACTGGTAAGAGGAGTAGCCATAATGTTTGATTTTATATGAGTTCGTAATGTATGTGCTATTTAATAATAGCACATCAGGTCTCTCGAGCTCAATAAAATCTGACACCATGTGTCTAATGGAGAAATATGCTCGCACATTAAATTGGATGATCTTTATGAATTTTTAGGTTTTGATGGGGTGCTGGTGGGGTTTTGTGCATGTACAGGAGCATGAGGGTTGTGTGATTCAATGAGTTGGGCAGTTATTGAGGAAGGTGCATCTTGGAGGAGGGTGGTAGGAATTGTGGGAAATTGACAGCGGGAGGTGGGAGTAAGACAACGGGTTGCTAAGCGGGCTCGGGACGAGATGAGATGAGTTACAGAAGAAATGACTGTAGTTGTTGGGGGATGGAGGAAGGCAGAAGGCTTGTTGACAGGACCGGGTGAGAGGTATCAGAGGTTGTAGTTTTAAGTCAGATTAGAAGTGGAGGGGACAATGTTGGGAGAAGAGGGTGAAGGTGCTTTTGACATGGATGATTCAGTTTGGGATAGTCCAGGATGTGCTGTTTGGTCAGTGGCACCGTTTTCTGTAGCAGTCAGGAGTGGGTTGGTAGGACGTTGTGGGGGAACTGTAGTATTTTCTTCAGCTGAAGTCGTGGTGTTTTGTGGAGTGAGGACTGTAGGCGAGAATGGAGCAGAACGCAATAGCTGAGTAGGAGGAACAGAGATACTAGGAAGGCCGTTATGAGTGAGAAAAATAGGAAGATAGTCAGCAAAGTCACGGCCATCGTCCTTGGCCTTCAAATAAGCAGCTTGTACACAGGCAGTGACTCGTTCATATGAAAGGTTCTGAAGAGGAGAATAAGGTGGAGGTGGTGGGTGAGGGAAGAGAGGTGGAGATGACTGAGTTTGTTGTGCAGTATTATAATAATAATAATAATAATAATTTTTATTTAGGTAAGGTACATACATAAGGAGATTTTACAAAGTTTGTTGGCTTTATAGATAGAGCTAGTACATACAATGCCTAAAGCCACTATTACGCAAAGCGTTTCGGGCAGGAAAAACATTAATGACTAAAGCTTAAAACTAATGGGTAAAAAGAATAAAATGTGTTGAGAACAAATAAAAATAGAGGTAAAAGAGGGGGGAACATTGTTGAAAAAGCAGCACAAACACAATTACAAATTATTACAGAAAATTACATTCAAACAGCGTTGATTTGAAAAAAAAAAAAAAAAAAAAAACATACATGGGTTGACAACAGAGGGGTAAGGTAGGTTACAGGGAATTTATTAGGTATAGCTTCGTTTTTATTTTTTTGTCCCCTAACTCCCCTTGCCACTTCGGGGGGGTATAGGGTTTTTATGTAGCTTCGGAGCCCGATCCCCCCAGCCACAGGGCATGGCGAGACGGACCCCTAAGCATACCTAATACCCTAACACACACAAACTAAAATAAACATATATGGCAGATCTCATCACACCCACAAGAGTTAAGATGATACTAATAATACATAATAATAACCTGAAAATAAACAAAAACATTAATGGAAAATTCTTTTGTATTTGGTTTTTTCTATATGGGACACAGCACACATAGGTAGGGGTGCACAGTATAACATGTAAAAAAAGAACAAACAAACGCTGAAGGCCAAAGCAGCAGGCTGCCCAATCGGCAGGGATGATGATTTGACGTCGGCATACATGGAAAACTAGACACAGTGGATGCTCCTAACTAGGCCCCGGAGCGGGAGGGTTATCATGTATGCGCATGGGGTCCCTCCGGACGCCGCCTTATCTACTCGCGGGCTCTGCCAGGTCATCCACCCTCTTGTGAGACGCCATTAGGAGAAGTGGTACTCCAGATGACGAAACTGCTTAGATAGTTGGCTACCAGCTGACTTGGCTGCGGTTCACCTAAGCGTGACTATAGTTACCCTTATGCACCCTGTGCACAGTGACCCCGGGGCTAGGGGGGCCTGCCCCTTGACGTGGCCTTGGACCATATTCTGTATATGGAATATGTCCAGGTCAGGGCCTTCACGGAGCAAATCTCGAGATCGCTCTTGGTGAGACCCATACCTTGTAGACCACGTGCACTCTCCTTGCACCATCCACCTCTCCAATTAAGGGTTATTGAGGAGGCGGATACTGTAGGCTTACCAGTATACTCCCGGACCTTCTGCAGGATCTCGGGGGTGCCGTATTTGTCGCACTTGCTCTGATGTGGACGGGAGAGTGGGAAGTTATCAGCTGAGACCTGGGTGTCTAATATGAAGGCCTCATCACCTTTGCAAGCTATAATATCTGGCTTGCAGAAGGTCCCTCCGTCTGGTATACGGACCTCACGCTCCACCTCAAAGCCTCTTTGCCGCAATCGGCCAGCTACGAACCGGGTGATGTCGTCGTGACATTTCACCCGAGCCCCGTGTGTCTTATGGCAGGCCTGGGATATGTGGCCCAGGGTTCCTGGTTTCCGACAAGCGTCACAGAGACCAGAAGCCTCGGGTCTACCCCTAGCCGCCCTAGACGGCGTGGCTACAGCGTTTGCCCTAATTTGGACGGCGTGGGCAAAATCTCCCCCGCTTAGCAAACGGGTACCGGACGCAACCCACTTGTGACAGGATGGGACCTCACAAGAGGAAGCGAGGCCGGCGCCGTCGACCATGCTGTACAGTTTTGCCTTCCATCTTCTAGCGCACTCGGTCGTCCTGCTGGATGGCGTTCCAGCGGCCGTGGTCGGGTCTACCCACCGGCGCATTCTCGCTTGGAATGCAGGTAGGAGAGCCGCTGCCACCACCACTGGGTCCGCTGATCCGGTCAGCGCTCCGAGCCGCTTGTTCTTTTGTAGCCGGATCGATGTGGCAAAGTCGGGTATCCCTAGTCCACCGTCCTTGACGTCGGCGTGGATAAAGGCGTTGGGGGTGTCATGGGGCAGCCGCAGCCAGCCACGAGTGGCGTGTCGCAGCCGCCGGTCCAACCTCGCCAACTCCGTTTTAGCCACGTGTCCGAGGACAAGGCGGTGGTTCATTTTGGGGATTAGGTGGTGCTTTAGTAGGTATAACCTCTGTTGGGGTTTGAGCGGCGCCTTGGTGATGTTGGTCAGGCCGTCCTCAAACAGGGAACCATAGGATAAGCGTCTGCCCCCGGCTCCGATCAGTATCCCTAAGTACTTGTACTCGTCCGCCATACTCATAGTACCGATTGCATCGTCTCCGACATAATATGCCTTCCTGGTGGGGACATGCCATGTCTTTCGATGCGCATCAATCGCTATGCTCAGCGTCCGGCATTTTGCGGCGTTTACTTTGAGACCAGAGCCGCGCAGCGTGCGGCAAATACTGGTTATGAGTGTCTGTAGTCCGGCAGCCGTTTCCGCTGCCACAACCAGGTCGTCGGCGAACGCCAGCGCTGATACCTTTTCGCCGCCCAGACCAACCCCTAGCCCCAGGTCTTTAGCCCTGGTAATTGCCTCATCAATTATCAGGTTGAAAAGAAATGGAGACAGGGGGTCACCCTGTTTCACCCCCCTAGTGATCAGGATGTCCTTCGACTTCTCACCTTGGCTGGTTATAATGGTTGAGCACCTGTCATAGCCCGACATGATATATGTCCTTAAAGGCTTCGGGATGCCTTTACGTTTCATGGCCCGGTGGATGGCCGGATGGGAGACGCTATCGAAAGCCTTCTCCATGTCCAGAAACGCCAGGTGCGTGTTGTGTTTAAGCGCACGAGCCTCAGCAAGGAGGGCATCCAGGATCACCAGGTTTTCAGGGCATCCGTCAACGGGGATGAATGCCTTCTGCCGCCTGTCGATCCTGACTGCCTCAGAGAGTCTGCTGCTCAGAAAGGTTGAAAGAGGTACAGTCTTTAACATGGTTGGGAAGGTCATTCCACATTCTGGGCCCCTTGATTTGTAGAGCATTTCTGGTTTGATTAAGTCGTACTCTAGGAATATCAAAACTGTATTTATTTCTGGTGTGGTGCTCATGGGTTCTGTTACAACCTTCTATGAAGCTTTTGAGATCAGGATTGGCATTATAGTTTAGCGTTTTATATATGTATAATACACATGAGAGAATGTGCAGTGACTTAATGTCTAACATATTCAGAGATTTGAGTAGGGGTACCGAGTGATGTCTGGGGCCAGAATTGGATATTGTCCTAATAGCAGCTTTGTGTTGAGTAATTAGAGGACGTAAGTGATTTTGGGTAGTAGAGCCCCAAGCACAAATACCATAGTTGAGATATGGATAGACAAGGGAGTAATAGAGAGTCACCAGGGCAGGGCGTGGTACATAATATCTGATCTTAGAAAGAATGCCCACAGTTTTTGAAACTTTTTTTGATATGTTTAGAATGTGTCCCTGGAAATTCAGCTTGTGGTCAATGAGAATGCCAAGGAATTTGCCATCTAATTTGTTACAAATTTGGGTATTGTTTATTTTGAGATTTATTTGATTAGAGGATTTATTGCCAAACAGAATATAGAAAGTTTTGTCAATGTTAAGGGTGAGTTTGTTGGCAGTTAGCCACAGATGGACTTTATTTAGCTCAGTATTTACTGTGGCATTTAGAGCAAGGGGATCAGGACTGGTGTAAATGAAGGTTGTGTCGTCAGCAAATAGAATTGGTTTGAGGTGTTGGGAGGCATTTGGAAGGTCATTAATGTAGATGAGAAAGAGGAGAGGGCCAAGTATGCTGCCCTGCGGAACACCATTGTTGATGGGTAGGGTGGGAGAAATTGTATTATTCACAGAAACACATTGGAGCCTGTCAGTAAGGTAGGATTTGAGGTATTGTAGGGAATGTCCTCTGACACCATAATGATGTAATTTAAGAAGAAGGTTTTGGTGGTTGACAGTATCGAAAGCTTTACGCAGGTCCACAAATAACCCAACAGGGAACTCATTTTTATCAAGAGCTGTATGAATCGAGTTAAGCATACTAATGCGTCAAGTATAGACCCAGAACTTAACCTCTTATCCACTATCTATGACAATAATCACTTTAATGATCTAAATTGCAGATATTTTGCAGCACATGATGTAAACAATGTATTAACTCATAATCAGAATATCTCTGTAATCAATTTGAACGTTAGATCCCTAGGTAAACACTTCGATGATGTTAGTGCCTTGATTGAAGCTATTGACAACAAATTCTCTTTTATTATACTTACTGAAACATGGTTGAAAGAGGATACTACTCAACTCTTTAACATGCCTAACTACTCAGCAATTCACAACTGTCGTCAACTTCAGAGAGGTGGTGGCACTGCTCTTTACTACCACCAAGAACTAACATGCCTAAAAGAAATTAGAACTAGAGACTGCTATGGGGAGTATATCTTCGCCAGCTTCAGAGTCAAGGGTGCCGAGTCTGTCCTGTCTGTGGGTGCAGTTTATAGAATTCCTAACACTGATGTGTCCGAATTCAACTCAAACCTTAGAAATCTAATACTTGATAACAGACTGAACAAAAACCACCTAATTATCGCAGGGGACTTTAATATTAACCTCTGCGAGCCAGAACACCCTACTGCTGTTAGCTTCCTCAACTGTATGAATTCCTGCTTCCTCATACCCTTAATCACTAGACCTACTAGAATCACTGATAGCACTGCCACGACTCTAGATCACATCTGGACAAACATAACCTCTCCGCTTACTTCAGGTATAATCACCGATAGCACTACAGACCATTACCCC
The DNA here is from genome assembly GCF_040958095.1 of Procambarus clarkii. NCBI lineage: Eukaryota > Metazoa > Arthropoda > Malacostraca > Decapoda > Cambaridae > Procambarus > Procambarus clarkii. Next base: position 13,777,533 of record NC_091184.1, on the reverse strand, counting down.
ACATTTCTCTTAACTAACATTAGCAAACCACCTCTTGAGTCAAGAGAGATACGTTTTAGACTACACAATGAAACTGCTATAGACAATTTTATAACTGCTACTGATAATGTCAACTGGGAGTCCGAGTTAGGTAACATAGAGGACATCAACCTAGCAGTTCAATCTTTTCTTAAAAAAACTCTTAGCCTTATAATACCCACTGTCCTATGCTTACAAAACAAGTCACAACCAAAAGGCTTAACAATCCCTGGCTTACAAAGGGAATACTTAAATCTATTAATAAAAAACATGACCTTGAGAAGAAGTATAGGTTAGGAATTGTCTCCAAAGAATTCTCAAAGAATTACTCATTATTGCTATCTAAGATAATTAGACGAGCCAAAACTAAATACTACGAAGATAAATTTACCCAAATAAAGAGCAACATTAAACAAACTTGGAGAACAATTTCGCAAATATTGGGATCAAAGAAGTCTTTAAATAACAAACCGACTCTCCTGTCTAATAACGATGGTCAGCTTTCAGCCTCTGATTCTGCTATTGAGTTCAATAGGTTCTTCTCTTCCATTGGTTCATCCCTTGCTAATGATATTCCATCTTCCAGTACTGACATTAAGGACTATCTTACAGGTAACTATCCACAGTCTCTGTACCTAAAGCCTATTAACTCCACTGACGTCAATGAGATAATCCTTTCCCTTAAAACCAAGTCTGGTGCCCTTGAGGAGATACCAACTTTAATCTACAAAAAAGCCTCCAGATCTTTAGCCCCTGCTATTGCTTTGCTCTTCAACAAGTCACTTGAACTCCAAACCTTTCCAGATATTCTAAAAAAAGCGAGAGTAACACCTGTCCACAAATGTGGTGATCTCACAGATGTTAACAACTACAGACCGATATCAATCCTGCAAAATTTGTCAAAAATTTTGAAAAACTAATCTATAAGCAGCTTTACTCATATCTAGCCAAACTCAATATACTTAGCCCTTGCCAATATGGCTTCAGGCCCAAAAAAAGCACTAACGATGCACTTATTAGTATGCTTAACTCGATTCATACAGCTCTTGATAAAAATGAGTTCCTGTTGGGTTATTTGTGGACCTGCGTAAAGCTTTCGATACTGTCAACCACCAAAACCTTCTTCTTAAATTACATCATTATGGTGTCAGAGGACACTCCCTACAATACCTCAAATCCTACCTTACTGACAGGCTCCAATGTGTTTCTGTGAATAATACAATTTCTCCCACCCTACCCATCAACATTGTGTTCCCCAGGGCAGCATACTTGGCCCTCTCCTCTTTCTCATCTACATTAATGACCTTCCAAATGCCTCCCAAACCTTAAACCAATTCTATTTGCTGACGACGCAACCTTCATTTACTCCAGTCCTGATCCCCTTGCTCTAAATGCCACAGTAAATACTGAGCTAAATAAAGTCCATCTGTGGCTAACTGCCAACAAACTCACCCTTAACATTGACAAAACTTTCTATATTCTGTTTGGCAATAAATCCTCTAATCAAATAAATCTCAAAATAAACAATACCCAAATTTGTAACAAATTAGATGGCAAATTCCTTGGCATTCTCATTGACCACAAGCTGAATTTCCAGGGACACATTCTAAACATATCAAAAAAAGTTTCAAAAACTGTGGGCATTCTTTCTAAGATCAGATATTATGTACCACGCCCTGCCCTGGTGACTCTCTATTACTCCCTTATCTATCCATATCTCAACTATGGTATTTGTGCTTGGGGCTCTACTACCCAAAATCACTTACGTCCTCTAATTACTCAACACAAAGCTGCTATTAGGACAATATCCAATTCTGGCCCCAGACATCACTCGGTACCCCTACTCAAATCTCTGAATATGTTAGACATTAAGTCACTGCACATTCTCTCATGTGTATTATACATATATAAAACGCTAAACTATAATGCCAATCCTGATCTCAAAAGCTTCATAGAAGGTTGTAACAGAACCCATGAGCACCACACCAGAAATAAATACAGTTTTGATATTCCTAGAGTACGACTTAATCAAACCAGAAATGCTCTACAAATCAAGGGGCCCAGAATGTGGAATGACCTTCCCAACCATGTTAAAGACTGTACCTCTCTCAACCAGTTTAAGTTAAAAACGAAGCTATACCTAATAAATTCCCTGTAACCTACCTTACCCCTCTGTTGTCAACCCATGTATGTTTTTGTTTTGTTTTTTTTGTTTTCAAATCAACGCTGTTTGAATGTAATTTTCTGTAATAATTTGTAATTGTATTTGTGCTGCTTTTTCAACAATGTTCCCCCCTCTTTTACCTCTATTTTTATTTGTACTCAACACATCTTATTCTTTTTACCCATTAGTTTTAAGCTTTAGTCATTAATGTTTTTCCTGTCCGAAACGCTTTGCGTAATAGTGGCTTTAGGCATTGTATGTATTAGCTCTATCTATAAAGCCAACACACTTTGTAAAATCTCTATGTATGTACCTTACTTAAATAAAAATTATTATTATTATTATTATTATAAGTGCATCGTTAGTGCTTTTTTCGGGCCTGAAGCTATATTGGCAAGGGCTAAGTATATTGAGTTTGGCTAGATATGAGTAAAGCTGCTTATAGATTAGTTTTTCAAAAAATTTTGACAAGTTTGGCAGGATTGATATAGGTCTGTAGTTGTTAACATCTGTGAGATCACCACATTTGTGGACAGGCGTTACTCTCGCTTTTTTTTAGAATATCTGGAAAGGTTTGGAGTTCAAGTGACTTGTTGAAGAGCAAAGCAATAGCAGGGGCTAAAGATCTGGAGGCTTTTTTGTAGATTAAAGTTGGTATCTCCTCAAGGGCACCAGACTTCGTTTTAAGGGACAGGATTATCTCATTGACGTCAGTGGAATTAATAGGCTTTAGGTACAGAGACTGTGGATAGTTACCTGTAAGATAGTCCTTAATGTCAGTACTGGAAGATGGAATATCATTAGCAAGGGATGAACCAATGGAAGAGAAGAACCTATTGAACTCAATAGCAGAATCAGAGGCTGAAAGCTGACCATCGTTTTTAGACAGGAGAGTCGGTTTGTTATTTAAAGACTTCTTTGATCCCAATATTTGTGAAATTGTTCTCCAAGTTTGTTTAATGTTGCTCTTTATTTGGGTAAATTTATCTTCGTAGTATTTAGTTTTGGCTCGTCTAATTATCTTAGATAGCAATAATGAGTAATTCTTTGAGAATTCTTTGGAGACAATTCCTAACCTATACTTCTTCTCAAGGTCATGTTTTTTATTAATAGATTTAAGTATTCCCTTTGTAAGCCAGGGATTGTTAAGCCTTTTGGTTGTGACTTGTTTTGTAAGCATAAGGCAGTGGGTATTATAAAGGCTAAGAGTTTTTGAAGAAAAGATTGCACTGCTAGGTTGATGTCCTCTATGTTACCTAACTCGGACTCCCAGTTGACATTATCAGTAGCAGTTATAAAATTGTCTATAGCAGTTTCATTGTGTAGTCTAAAACGTATCTCTCTTGACTCAAGAGGTGGTTTGCTAATGTTAGTTAAGAGAAATGTGGGGTAATGGTCTGTAGTGCTATCGGTGATTATACCTGAAGTAAGCGGAGAGGTTATGTTTGTCCAGATGTGATCTAGAGTCGTGGCAGTGCTATCAGTGATTCTAGTAGGTCTAGTGATTAGGGTATGAGGAAGCAGGAATTCATACAGTTGAGGAAGCTAACAGCAGTAGGGTGTTCTGGCTCGCAGAGGTCAATATTAAAGTCCCCTGCGATAATTAGGTGGTTTTTGTTCAGTCTGTTATCAAGTATTAGATTTCTAAGGTTTGAGTTGAATTCGGAATTATGGAGATGATGTTGCTGGTGAGGTGAAGCAGTGTGTCCTGGGTCCCCATTGAGGGGTGGTCAGATCTGGTGTGGACGTCTGCGTAGCAGAGGCAGAAGCGTTGGGAAGCACTGGGAACGACGTTGCTTGGATATTGAAGCTCGCCGGCTGATTGGTTGTTGGGTTGGCAGTTACTGTTTTCTTGATTTCATCCAGTCGTACTTGGCAGTCCATGGAGACGACGGTGTGGGCTCCTCTACAATTGAGGCACAGTTTGCTGGTTGACTGGTAGGTTTTGAAGTGATGATCTTGGGTGCAAATGCTGCATTTAGTCTCTGCTTGTGGGCAGTTCTTGGTATCATGGTAGTACTTGTAACACTTAAAGCATTGGCGTATGTTGTAGTAACGCTCCTTCTTTACAGTGTCAGGTGTGATGGAAATATCCATGCATCTAAATCCATTTTCCACAGCCTGGGTCGCTGCAGCAGCTGTTGTGAAGGTGACCTTGAGAGTAGGTCTTGGAGTGTCGTCGTTCTTGATGACCTTGACTGTAGCAGCAGTCAGGGCCGGGTTTCTGGTGTTGATACTATCAAGTATGGTGCCAGGGTCCTGGGTGGCGATGTAGACACTCGTGTGGCTGACGAAGATGGTTCGTTCGGCCAAGTAGCGTCGGGAAAGAATGATGATTAGGTTGGAGTTTCGTAGGGCATCCTGGTGTTCTGGTGCAAACAGTTGCTCCAGAGCTTGCTCGCTTGAATAGAGAAGTACAGCGCCTTCAGCATCGTCGCGGATGTCCACTGGAGCTGCATTCGTGATGTCGACGATTTTTCGTAGTAATTGGGGCCCGGTGTAGGTGGTTTCGTCACGAAACCGGACCTTGATGTGGTAGATCATGATGATGTTGTTCTCTCAATGACTACCGCATCATTGGAGATTGCCTACCGTCTCTTCTCGGTATATAGTACCAAGATGGGAGTGGGGTGTGACAATCTAGAATGAAGCTAGTCTTCTGCTCAATTTTTATCCACCCGGCAGTGCTAGGTGCATGAGAGATGCCTTTATGCCTTTTTCTTTATGCCTTCCATTCCCCCATCCCTTCGTCCCTCACCATCCCAAACTCCCCCATCCCCTCATCCTTCCTCACTATTACCCCTCCCTTGTCCCCTCGTCCTCCTCACCATCTCGCACTTCCGTCCCCTCGTCATCCCCACCATTGCTCGCTGCCTGCGCCATTGCTAGCTGGCCTCACACGGATTTGTTCCCGGAAAAACTCACGATTCTGAGCACCCATCAGCTCCATTCATCGCGGTTTTGTGAGGAAGAATACATCAGTACTCCAAGACCAAGACAATATATTATTTTGAAGGAAACAATTCCGATTTCGTCTACAATTGACAGAGAAACAACGTTGTTGATTACCTGCTGCCCAGCTGACTGGTATTCTGCGCAACCCAGTACGCAGGCGACCCAAACTCTCGTACCGCACTTTTTTTTTTTTTTAGGACCGTATCACTGACCAGGTCACTTCCGGGACTACGGATGCCTTGACTAAGGAAAAGGCAGGACTGCAAAAAGTGTCCCACAAAAGGGGGATAAGGCAGTAAAGAAAGTGAAAGTAATAATATAGTATGAGAACTAACGCCGCCAGCATAGCACTCATTACCATAAAGGCCAAAGACCGTTATGCTAAATAAGCATAAACAATAACAGAGCCGTAATCCAGAGAAAACGATAATAACAAGTAAAGCAGAGGGAGGGTAGAAGTAAGGCAACTAAAACCCGGACCGAATAATAAAGAACTTAAATTAGTAATAGTATGATGCAATAATAACAACATTCATGGCGTTAGGCGAGGCCAGAAGCCAATAGGGGAAATGACATGAGATCAATAACACTAAAAGGTGACTATAACTAACATCAATAGCAAATAGTAACAAGTGGAGAATTACTCAGCCAATGAAACCGAAGACCATAAGCAAAGTAGGCTTAAAACAATAATATAGTAGCAGAAAACCCAAAATAAACTCAATAATTACAAATAATAGCAGAGGATGGGGGGGGGGGTGAAGTGAGGCAACCATAAACCTGAACTGAATAGAAAAGAACTTAAATAAATATATAAGATAATGTAATAAATAATATATTGCCACCAGTCAACATGAAAAGCAGCAGGAGTCGTCTGGGGTTCGTCCTGACGCCAACTGGAGATCATCTTGTAATTATCCTGGAACAGGAAGGCGCCAACAAAGAGGCATCGTGCAGGCATCAAGAAGTCGTCTTGTAGATAACACTAAGTCACCTTGCAGGTGATCGCAGACATTCACTACTACAGGAAGACCTGGACAAACTGGAGGAAAGGTCTAGAAAAGCCTGCTAAAGTTCAACTCAGGAGAGTGTTAAGCAACGAAAATAGGCGAAGGCTGCAAATTCACAAGGCAAGACAAGATATACGAGTTAGAATTAAATACATATGAATATAGTAAATAACATCAACGGTGCACAAGGAGAACCGCAGCAGAAGTAGTTTGTCCAACTCATCTTGCCAGCTAATCCAGCCAGAGTGTCCAACAAATCTTGCCAGAAAAATCCCACAGACTCAGACACATATCAACACATCTCTCAGGCAGCTATCCAAACTCTCTTCTCCTTTCACCAGTCAGCCCGGCAGATGTTATGTCCATCATACACTCTCTAAAAACGAAGCCAGGGAATACCATTGTATTCCCATATTATGTACCACGCCCTGCCCTGGTGACTCTCTATTACTCCCTTATCTATCCATATCTCAACTATGGTATTTGTGCTTGGGGCTCTACTACCCAAAATCACTTACGTCCTCTAATTACTCAACACAAAGCTGCTATTAGGACAATATCCAATTCTGGCCCCAGACATCACTCGGTACCCCTACTCAAATCTCTGAATATGTTAGACATTAAGTCACTGCACATTCTCTCATGTGTATTATACATATATAAAACGCTAAACTATAATGCCAATCCTGATCTCAAAAGCTTCATAGAAGGTTGTAACAGAACCCATGAGCACCACACCAGAAATAAATACAGTTTTGATATTCCTAGAGTACGACTTAATCAAACTAGAAATGCTCTACAAATCAAGGGGCCCAGAATGTGGAATGACCTTCCCAACCATGTTAAAGACAGTACCTCTCTCAACCAGTTTAAGTTAAAAACGAAGCTATACCTAATAAATTCCCTGTAACCTACCTTACCCCTCTATTGTCAACCCATGTATGTTTTTTGTTTTTGTTTTTTTGTTTTTCAAATCAACGCTGTTTGAATGTAATTTTCTGTAATAATTTGTAATTGTATTTGTGCTGCTTTTTCAACAATGTTCCCCCCTCTTTTACCTCTATTTTTATTTGTACTCAACACATTTTATTCTTTTTACCCATTAGTTTTAAGCTTTAGTCATTAGTGTTTTTTCCTGCCCGAAACGCTTTGCGTAAGAGTGGCTTTAGGCATTGTATGTACTAGCTCTATCTATAAAGCCAACAAACTTTGTAAAATCTCTTTATGTATGTACCTTTACCTAAATAAAAATTATTATTATTATTATTATTATTATTATTGAAATTCCGTCCATTGTATACAAGAGCGCCTCCCATGCCCTTGCGCCACCCATAGCACTACTGTTCAACAAATCTATCGAGTGTCACACCTTCCCTGATATCCTTAAAAAAGCAAGAGTAACGCCAGTCCATAAAGGAGGCAATCCGGCGGACATAAACAATTATAGACCAATATCAAATCTACCCATTCTATCAAAAATACTTGAAAAAGTTATCTACAAACAGCTCTATTCCTACCTCGTAAAATTCGACATACTCAGCCCCTGCCAGTTTGGCTTCCGGTCCCAAAAGAGCACCAATGATGCAATCATTAGTCTCCTTGAAGTAATCTACTCAGCCCTTGACAAAAATAAAATATGTACAGTCTCCGTGGTGTAGTGGTAAGACACTCGCCTGACGTTCCGCGAGCGCTATGTCATGGGTTCGTATCCTGGCCGGGGAGGATTTACTGGGCGCAATTCCTTAACTGTAGCCTCTGTTTAACGCAACAGTAAAATGTGTACTTGGATGAAAAAACGATTATTTGCGGCAGGGGATCGTATTCCAGGGACCTGCCCGAAACGCTACGCGTACTAGTGGCTGTACAAGAATGTAGCAACTCTTGTATATATCTCAAAAAACAAAAAACAAAAAAATGAGTTTCTGATTGGACTCTTTATTGACCTAAGAAAAGCCTTTGATACTGTTAATCATAACTACCTTTTACTTAAACTCCATCATTATGGAATCCGAGGCCTTGCCTTTGACTACATCCGATCCTATCTTAGTGACAGACACCAATATGTAGCTATCAATGGTACAACCTACAAACAAATACAAATACAAATTTTTATTCAGGTAAAGTACATACATACAAGGTAAGATACAAAAGTTGATGGATTTATAGATAGAGCTAGTACATACAATGCCTAAAGCCACTATTAAGCAAAGCGTTTCGGGCAGGAAAAACACTAAGACTGTAACAAACTGGTTTGTTGTAGGAATTATTCAGTATATTGTTCTCCCAGACTTGGAAAGATTGGAGTCAAGTTGTAGTTTGACCTGACCCAAGCACAAGGTCGCATCCCCTGGGGGATTAGCAGTCTGGGTCACAAAATGGCTGGCGCCCTTTGTCTCATAGCAACGTATAATGAATCATTCTATAGTATTCAGTAATTTAGAGAAATAAGTCTTTATTCAAATTGTATAATATTACTGTTTATAATATCGAGAGGATCCTAATTGTAAGGATAATGAGTAAGTCACCATCAGTGACATCACTAGCGGGACTATAGTCTCTACTGCGCAATCATTTGGGCGACCTTAGGTCACGAAGGTCACTAAAGCTCCATATTTTTGTTATTTTCTCAAAGGTCAAATAGCCATTTTGTAATCGGAAATAGTTCTTCCCTAGATGCTTGTGTAATTAACTTCAGTTAAAAGAATTCAATCAATCTGGGTCGTTTAGTACAACAGAGATTAGTTGTTAAACTTAAGCCTTGCTAGTAACTTAGTAAACTAGGCGGAAGAACACTGATCTGTGCTTCTGGGTGGAGGAGCATGAGGGAAAGACAGTGTGGTACTAGGAGCGGCCCGGGCAGGTGACCTCGACCCACTTGCCCCATGAACTAGCACTAACACCGAGCTGGTCACCTCAAGGTAGAGTTGCTAAGAGTTGGTATAGGGAATTAGGTCAACTCATCGCATTTCACTATAGGGAGTGTTCAGTAGGGAGTGCTTTGATTTTAGATTTTGTTTAGTTTTGAATGAAACCATTTAGCTAGTAAATTTGTCTTTTTATTAATTTCCTTATTTGTAATATTGTTTACATGTTTCCGGACCACGTGGTGCCCACGAGGCCGAGTCGAGTTGGGCCGCAGATTCTAACACCAAGTAAGAATTCATTATCCCTTTGATTTTGATAATTCCGCACTTTTAATGCAAAAATTCAACCCTCCCCTATATTACTAGTGGGGATCAAGCCCCAAGGTTCATTGATTAGCATGATCGATCCAGACCTCGGTCATTGCTCAGGGGTAATGGTCTGGTGGTGGCAGCGCAAGGTGATTCTAGAGTTTTGCTAGAAGTCTATTTCACGTCATAAGGGTTGTAGAATCTTAATCCGTTCAAGCGGCTTAAGACCACGTGGCGTGGGGTCGGCTCAAGTGTAGCTCTGGGGTTCCTTGGTTTAAGTTAGTGAATAAAGAATACGAGTGAAGGTGAAAGAAGAGAAGTAAAGAGAGAGGGAACCTTATCCGTGTTACAAGACTAAAACTTAATACTAATTGAGATTAAAGTATAAATTGTGTTGAGAAAAAATAAGAAAAAGATGGAAAAAGGGGGGGGGGGGGAAACATGGCTGAAAAAAAGCAAAAATACAATTTGGTCAACTAAACAGCATTGTTTAAAATAGAAGACATGGGTTGACATTTTGGGGGTGAGGTAGGTTGCATTGAGTTAATTAGGTAGTACTTAGTTTTCATCGTAAACTGGTTGGGAGAGGTACAGTCTTTAACATAATTAGGAAGGTCATTCCACATTCCAGGTCCCTTGATTTGTAAAGCATTTCTAGTTTGACTAAGTTTTACTCTTGGAATATCAAATAGGTATTTGTTTCTGGTGTGGTGCTTATGGGATCTGTTACAACCTTCTAGGAAGCTTTTAAGGTCCGGATTGACATTAGAGTTCACTGGACCCCACAGTCAACTGGAAGTGGGGGATAATTAAGGAACTGGATCAAAATGAGACAGATCGCAACCTCAGCCTCCCTACCACCTCGCCCTTGGGTTGCTCCACTGTTCAAGCAGTGGTTGCCCTTCGTGACCGGTTGCAGGAACACCAGCAGCAGTCACAGCAGCAAACGGAGCGGCTGCAAGAGCAACTCCAACATGAGAAAAAATCCACCAGCGATATTTCGATGATGCTCACGCGTATGAGGGGACTTGTAAGCAATGACCGCCAAACTCCCCCTTCCACCCCTGAACCCTCCAAACATGTGTTCGCTTGCCCATCAGGAGAAACTTCTAGTGATCTTGAAATCTTGTGTAGTGGAGTCCTTCCACGCAAGTTAACTGCCAAAGTTGTGCTAATGTATGTTCAAAGCGACTCTATAGCTGGAAATGACCGACAAATTGTACTAGACCATTGGATGCAAATGTGTGACATTGGTAATAAACTAAGAAATGTTCCTGGACTTATATCGTAGTGCAATAGATAATATGTATATAGATAATATATATTAAGTGAACTAATAATATCAATATATAATGCTGACTTTAAATGCACAATTAACTAAGTTATCCGTCCTTAGCTGGAACATTGCATCCCTCAAAAAAAGGTTCTCAGATTTACATCACACAGTAACAACTGAACACATCGATATTGTATGTCTCCAGGAGTGCAGAGTTCCCGCAAGATCCTCACCCACGAAATTGCCCTCATTTGTTTCTTACAACCTCAGATCCAGTAACTCTTGCATTCTATACATCAAACAATCCCTACCCCATCAACTTCTGCCAGAAAAACAAACTGCCGGTCAACAGTATCATGGAGTGAGGATCTATGTGGGCAACTCTGTTCTCAATGTATTTAATCTATATGCTCCAGCAGGAAAGTTAAATTATATTGATCTTCCGGCCTGCGCTCAAGCAGAGCCAACCATCATTCTTGGTGACTACAATGCTAGACACAAGGACATTGGTGGCTCTCGCTTCAGTAACGGTAATGGGAATCAACTGCTGTCGCTACTAAATAGTCACCAAGATGTGCAGATTGTGGGTGACCTTGAACCCACGCATATTTGTGGAGGCATTCTAGGCCTCTGTGTTGGTTTCAACGTCTCTCACGTCTGGTGCACATCATCTATTGTAACAGATTTGTTGTCAGATCATCACCCTAGATTGACTACTCTATGTATAGGAAATACCATCCTGCCCGGTGGGACTTTTAAACGCAAACGGCTCAGTGTTCCTCCTGCTCGACGTGAAGACTTTGTTGCTCATATGTCAGAGTGGTACAACACTTATGATCCCTCCACAGTCCAGACATTTAACGACGGTCTAGTACAGAGCATTCAGACTTTTGCTGACCCTTTAGGTCGGCCCCCTGCACCATCCAATAATCGGAACGATATGAAAGGTAATAAACGCCATGCCTATTACAATGACCCCAAACTGCGTACTTTGAAACGCACTGCCAGACGAGTTGGGCTTGCATATTGGGAAACACGTACGCCAGCAATGCTCAAGCTCTTTCAGAAAGCCCTAGCCAAGGCGAGGGAGCGCATGACAGAGCTCAGGCAAGATAACTGGGAAACTTTTGTTAACAGTCTCAACTCTCACACCCTCCTCAGCCAGGCATGGAAGGACATTAAAAGAATTAAAGGCGATAAGATCGGCCAAGTAGCACACCCTCACCCTCTACACAGAGCAAACGAGTTAGTCGATGCTTGGGCAACCACCTCTAGCTTTAATAATCTTCCCCACACATACAGTTCAGATTAAATGTTGGTTACGGAGATCGAGAAAGGCTCGTTGACTTCATGCTCCACAAGGAAGATGAATGCAACGTGCCATTTACTGAGTTTGAATTACTCGCGGCCCTAAACAAAGGCAAAGCCACATCTCCGGTGAAGATGGTATCACTTATGACATATTGCGTCTGCTCCCTTTAGTACCAGGGAATCCCCTGCTTGAGCTGTATAATATGAGCTATGTTACTGGGGAACTTCCTATCTCTTGGACCAACAATATAATCATTCCAATTCCCAAGCCAAATCAAGAGAATGCTTTCCGCCCAATTTCCCTTACTAGCTGCATTTGCAAAACATTCGAGAGAATGGTCCTAAACCGTCTCCTCCATAGAAAAAGAACCATGCTATCCCCCCAGATATATGGCTTCATGCATGGAAGGAGTGTGCATCATTGCATCACCACCTTTCTTACCCTGCACACTGAAAAGTCATACACCACCTTCCTAGATCTTAAGTCTGCCTTTGATATTGCAAATAGACATGTTATCTTGAGTGAGCTTGCAAGAATGAATATTGGTGGTCGGCTTCTTTCTTGGAACAGGGGTTACTTATCCAACAGGAAGTCATCTGTATTTTTCCAGGGGCATAGGAGTGTAACAAGAGACTTTGAACTAGGTACCCCGCAGGATGGTGTCCTCAGTCCTACCTTATTTAATATCTGAATAAATACGCTGTTAAACTCTATACCGAGCAAACCCAACGTCCACATCATTAGCTATGCTGATGATATAATGATACACACCACTGGGTATGCTAACACGCAGAACACTCTTAACTCTGTATTAGACTCATGTTGTAACGTCCACTAGACCATTATTGTAATAACACCTAAACCCTTGTTACCAATGTAATCACCGCTGCCTCTCTGTGATCGTCTCTCTCTGACCACTGTGTAATTCTCTTACTAATTATAAAATAAAAAAAACATTAAACACTGCCACCACCTTCCCAACATAAATGAATGTGTCTAAAATTATTGGTCCCCAGGAAGGAAGGAACTCAATAATCAGGGAACTCAAAATGGCAAGAAAATGAATCTTAATGGATTAATACTGTAGTCTTACTGAACTGAACGGGAGATTCTAGAGCGACTTTACTATTTATAAGATGGAGAACACAGGGGAATTCCTAGCACAGCAAATGAAAATCACAAGAATTAATAACACAGTCATTAATCAAAAGGAACAGATAACTAAACACAATTACCTTTATATTATTTGATTATTTGAACCCGTATATTTAAATCAAAATTGAAACATAGCCTACTCTACATAACCTATGAGGCAATGGAATGTAATACCAATGTTACAAAAACTCAACTGGCACAATTACCTTCAATACTGCAGCTTGCCAAAGGCTGTTGATTGGCTGCCCGCAGGTCAATTGACCTGTACCCCAGTTGAAGTCCCAAGACACACTAACTATTCTTTATTAAGAACGCTTACCAGTGGAACAGGCTCCACCCTCTAGTTCCTAGGCCCAAATTAACTCCGCCTATCCCAAGCCTATGGCCAATGGATTTAAACATAACTAGGTGATCTAGAAACCGGGTCAATGCCATAGGCAGGCACTACCCTGTGAGGCCCCGCCTCCCCAGGCCTACATGTCTTTAACCAATCCGGATCAGGCTTGACCATAAGGGTCAATTCCTCTTGACAGAAAGTCCAAAAACTGGGAAGACACCAACGACTTTCCTGAGGGACTGCTGGCTGGGCACCCACGTGTAACTTGAGAATTACGGTAATTTGTCACTGCTCTAAAACTGTCAACTGGAGTGGCAAAAGGCAGGAGAGGGGAAACGGGTTGGAAACAGGGGATTGGAAATGACTGGGAGACAAATGATTTGGAAAGATTAGAGACATATAGGGATTGGGGAACAAGTGACGACCACCGGACTAGGGTAACTTGACTCTGGAAAGAAGGGGACTGCCCGCAGGGAGGGGAGAATGACCAGAGGTCGGACTGAGGACTGACACATACCCTTACAACTTCCCCTCTTCGGAAATTAAGAAATTTGTGTGTAAAGAAGTTTAAGGCACAAAATTCTTATCCAGAACCCTGCCCTATCATAATCATTAACTCTAAAAACAACATTTAACTAACAATAAATGACCCAATGCCTCAAAACAACAGAAATAATTATCTAATCCTAACTAATTCCATACAATCCTCCCAAACAAATAATGGCACTCCCAAAAGGTGTGCCCCAGCATGAATACATACATAAATAATAAATAATAAATATGTTTATTCAGGTTAGGTACATACATACAAGTGATGTTACATTAATGGATTGATATATAGATAGAGCTAGTACATACAATGCCTAAAGCCACTATTACGCAATGCGTTTCGGGCAGGAAAAACATTAATATCTAGAACTTAATACTAATTGAGCATAAAGAATAAAAAGTGTTGAGAACAAATACAAATAAAGATAAAAAAAAAAAAGGGGGAACATGACTGAAAAAGCAGCACAAATACATAACAGCACATAACAAACACAGTAATAATACATAAAACATAAGGACAGAGACCGTCCCTATAATCCTGGCTGTCCACTTGGGTGCAGCCCCGTACCCTTCCAACTACCTGGCAGACAAAACATCCTATACCTGTCTTGATATAGTAACAATAACTGGAAAAATTCAAACCTAACAACTATCAACTAGCTAGAATCAGCCGATAGCCTTCAGCTATCCCAGTATTTCACCTGGAATAAAGATCAAACACATCACATAGAAACATTAAAAAAATCAATGTCATTAAAAAATTATATCAAAATAGAGGAACACTACCTCTCAGGGACCTAGTGTTCCACTCCACACCTGTGGCAACTGCCTACCACAGCGTGTTCAGATCTTTAAACCTAAAGAAAATACACAAAAATATTTTTATTAAAAAAAATTCAATGTCCACAGACATGTCTCTTAACCAACAACAACACTCTGGATATGAGTTCATCAAACTCCTAATATCCCAGAGTTCATACTCAAGTCCACAACAACAGCGGGTGAACACATTTGTCAGACTGTGTACCACACCCTTATTGTTCAGTAAACCACAAAAAAATTAAAAAAATATATATATATAACTATCAGTATCTAGGGTCTAGAAAAATCTAGATAAAGTTCCCCACTGATCAACGTTTCTAGAGACCCTACTAGATGGTTCTCAAACCAGTTCACTCATACAACTTATCTAGAGACAGGGTCATTTTCTAGTAACAATTTTCTAGATGTTCACTTACTAGATTTATTTCTCTATTTCACTAGTTCTAGTTTTCAACATTTAATTAAAATTTATTCACTTTTTATAGATCTATTCCAGCACCTTTTACATATCTATTTATCACATATAATTTGGTTCGTAATCATCATGTATTTATTAATCCATTCACATTTTAAGATACTTTATCACCTGTATTTATACACTTAATCATTTTTAATAACTATTTAATTGCATATAATTCATTTATTCTTTCCCGTTTTATTTGTTTATTTAATTATTTTCAATTTATCTATTTATAACTTATCGGTTTAGTTATTTTGCTATCACCTTTTATCTTTCTGTTCAATCTCTTTTCAATTACAACTATGCTTCACAGGAATAACGTGTTGTGAGTATTACAACACATAAATGCCATTTTGTGAGTAGGCCAACACAGAAATGACGTTCTGAGGTTGCAGTGTTGTTCAGAGTGTTGCGCGCATAAATTATAGATTGTGAGTGTTGTGTTACATCATTGCAACACAAGATTATCGTGTTGTGAGAGTTGTGCCACACAAATAACCCGTTGTGCGTGTTGCAACTCAGGATTAACATATTGGGAGTTTTGCACCACAGAATAAAAGTGTTTTTCTGTGATTATTTCTATGCCATTAAGAATCAATTCACAAAGTCTTCAATGTAGAAATATAACTCCAAGAAAATCTTTTAAAAAAGTTTAGGTAAAAAATTGAAACTTATAAGTTGAAAAACATTATACAGTCAAGTTCCATCGATCAGGTTTTGTTCTGGGTTTTAAACACTTCTCGTCAACTAAAAGAAAAATCTTAATCAAATCTATTCGTCAACTATACTAATGTATCCCTTTTTTTCTCTATTCAACTGCGTTCCTGTCTTACGGTTATTACGAAACAAACATGAACACTACAAAAGCAGCTCAAGGTATCAGTAATATTTGAGCTTTAAACAAGATGAAAGACTGACTATTAGAGTGAGAACATCAAAGTGAGCACATGCAGGTGATCACATCCAGATGAGTACATCTAGGTGAACATCTATGCCTATAAACAGCCTGCGCAAAAACTAATATTTTATTAGATAATTACCAAGTTCAATACCTAATTTATATGCCTTAAAGAACTGGTGAGAACAACTGTGTACACTTCAGTTTGCTTAAATTTATTAGATCTGTGCTGCTTATAAAATACGTTTGTGTTCGATCCCCGATGGTCCAAGTGCTTGGACACCGTTACTCCACTCCGTCCTCTCGATTCTTGCAGAGTCCGCGCTCGATCTCCGATGGTTCAAGAGGTAGCCTACAATTCGTTCACTTCTTTCTTGTGTATCTCAGATCTTAATATTCCTTCCAAGTGCTATATAATCATACTGGTCTAGTAATTTCACCTCATAATTACCTTGACTTGCTTTACCTCGCTTCATAACATAAATTATTTTCCTAACTGATTTTTCTTCTCATGCCTACAATGTCAGTTGATGATGTATGATGAATGTATGACTATTGAGTTCTTCATTAAGCAGGAAGAGTCGTGGCCAGACTGGGAGGTCGGACCCGGTGTTCACGCGGTCACCAGTTCTACCTCTTGACCGGAACTTCATTTTTTCATATATTACCCAAATAACACTTTAATTGGAATTATTGAGTCTTACTTTTTCATCTATTTAATCCCTTTAATATTTATTCACTTTTTATGGATCTATTCCAGCACCTTTTACATATCTATTTATCACATTTAAATTAGTACTTTAATCATCATGTATTTATTAATCCATTAACATTTTTAGATACTTAATCACTTGTATTTATACATTTAACCATCTTTAATAACTATCCATTTGCATATAATTTATATATTCTTTCCTGTTATTTTAATTATTTTCTATTTATCTATTTATAACAGTATTTTCCATCACCTTTTATCTATCTTTTCAATCTCATATCATTTATAATTTACATATTAACAATGAACAATTAATATGGTGCAAGAATACAACGTTTAACGCTTGATGGGAAAACGAGTCGAGTGTTGCATCACATTGCTAACGTCTTATGAGTGTTGAAACACAGCAATAACATGTTGTGAGTGATGCAGCGATGCAACACAGGAATAACGTGTTGTGAGTGTTACAACACATAAATGACATTTTGTGAGTAGTGCAACACAGAAATGACGTTCTGTAAGTGTTGCACGCATAAATTATAGATTGTGAGTGTTACATCATTGCAACACAAGATTAGCGTGTTGTGAGAGTTGCACCGCTAAAATAACCCGTTGTGCGTGTTGCAACACTGGAGTGGTAAGTTGTGAGTGTTGCACCATGGAACAAAAGTGTTGTGAATAATGCAACGCAGAAATAAAGTATTATGAACGCTGCAACACAGTAATATTGTGTTGTGAGTGTTGCAGCGTTGTAATACAAGAATAACGTATCGTGAATGTTGCAGCGGACAGGAATAACGTGTTTTGAATGTTGCGTGCAACGGACAGGAATGTTGCATGCAATAACGTGTTGCGACACAGAAATAATGGGGTTTGAATGATGCAACACAGGGATTTTATGTGGTGAGTGTTGCACCATTGCAACACAGGGATATTATGTGGTGAGTGTTGCACCATTGCAACACAGGGATATTATGTGGTGAGTGTTGCACCATTCCAACACAGGGATATTATGTGGTGAGTGTTGCACCATTGCTACACAGAGATATTATGTGGTGAGTGTTGCACCATTGCAACACAGAGATATTATGTGGTGAGTGTTGCACCATTGCAACACAGGGATATTATGTGGTGAGTGTTGCACCATTGCAACGCAGAAATAACGTGATGCTACTCTCACAGTATATTATTTTATGTTGCAACGTTCACAACAAATATGTTAGTCATGTGTTGCAACACTCACAACACATTATTTCTGTGTTGCAACAATAACAACTCACTCATGTACTGCAACGCTCACAACACGCTATTCCGTTGCTGTTGTGAAGCTCACAACATGTGTGAATGTCTCAATATATGTTGTTTGTGTGCAAGTAGATTATCGTTCATAACTCCGTTCTCATTATAGATTCCTTTTCTCAAGCATCAATAGATAAATATAATCAATAATATAATGACTCCCGTGAGATTGTGTTAGAAATATACCAATATTTCCTCTGTACACAAAAGGAATATACAAGTCTTTACCATAAATATTACCTTAATGCCTCAACTATTGACAGAATATTACCATAATTACCGTAGCTATTATTATAAATTGTTTGAAGTCTTCAAAATAGAAAAATAACTTGAGGAACTTTTTTGTTAAAAGTTTAGGGCAAGAATTGGAATCTTATGAGTTTGAACACACTATGACGTCAAGTTCCATCGATCTGTTGTTTCTTTCTTTCTGCACTTGCGGCGAACTAGAAGTAAAATAAAAATTAAACCCATAAACGCCAAATACACTGTATTTTATTTTTTCTAATCATACAGATAAAATTCCTGCTATGTGATCATTACTAGAAAATTAAATTGAAAGTAAAAAATCAGCTATAATTTTCGATAATATTTAACACTGATAACTAGGGTGAGTACATCTAGGTGAGCACACCTAGGTGAGCACATCTAGGTGAGCACATCTAGGTGAGCACATCTAGGTGAGCACATCTAGGTGAGCACATCTAGGTGAGCACACCTAGGTGAGCACATCTAGGTGAGCACATCTAGGTGAGCACATCTAGGTGAGCACATCTAGGTGAGCACATCTAGGTGAGTGTTACGGCCCTACTGGGGCGTAACCGGGTTCTTTTCTGGTGTTATTAGAATTTGGGAATCCGGCCCCAAGTTAGTAGTGGCTTTCAAGGGGTGTGTTCCGTAACGCAAGTAAATTCAAGGGGAAGGGATACAAATGCACTAATTTAAATATATTATTTCACCACCACTATAAATAAATAGCAATCAGTCACACGGGGTTATAAATACACTCTAATGTACAGAATTGTCTTCCTCTGAAGACACAGGACGCTCCACGGTGCTCAAGATGAGTAGCCCTGGTTCTCTTCGTCGTGGCCCACGATGAATCCTCAGATTCTCTCGGCGAATCTACCCCGGCCACAGGCCAGCCAAATCACAGTCCCACTGGGTGCACCGTCGTGGAAGCCTCCAACCACAAATCCAGCCTGTAACTGGCAGGTTCCGATCAGCTCCGCTGTGTAGGCCACTCCACGATCGATACTAGGGCTGCGAGCCCTAGGCAGGAGCCTCGTGTGATTCCGCAGATCACTCTCCTCTCTCTGCACCACAGTGGCCAGTCTCTCCTACCAGCCAGCCCCCAGATAAGACGATTCCTGGTACTGCCACGTCACAGGCAGGCTAACACACTCAACAGTGTTCGTCCAGGGGGTGACTCACAGTTTCTGCAGCAAACACGTGGAGAGACTATGGCTGCCTTGGGTAGACTGCCCCATTGTCCAATACAGCAGTCCCAGGTCGATTCTGTAATCAAGACACGTCATCAGTACTAGGGACACTCTAGGGCACCTCACTTACAGGCTTAGACACAAACGTCCACCTATCCTCTCCATAGATGGCGTTGCTGTCTAAGCACCACCTCACCAGAGGTCAGCAGCGGCTATGTCACGAGCTGATTAAGACGGGAAACCAGCCCCTGTGGCCAGTATATCCCGCCCTCGCTAGATGGCGCCGCCCATTTGGAGGGGGTTTCGGGAGCCGACTCACAGATGGCGTTGTCGTCACAGCTCCGTGCTACGACGTTGGGCTCGGGTCCGTAACAGTGAGCACACCTAGGTGAGCACACCAAGGTGAGTACATCTAGGTGAGCACATCTAGGTGAGTGCATCTAGGTGAGCACACCTAGGTGAGCAAATCTAGGTGAGCACACCTAGGTGAGTACATCTAGGTGAGCACATCTAGGTGAGCACACCTAGGTGAGCACATCAATGCCATTAAACAACCTGTCCCGAATTTTTTATATTTATTAAGTACTAAGTGTTTACCTTGATATACCTTATAGAATTCCAGAGAACAACTGTGTAGAGTTTCCTTCGATTAAATATATTCAGATCCTTGATGTTTATAAAATGTTTTTGTTCGTTTCCCGAAGTCGAAGTAGTTGGGCAGCGTTCCTTCACTCCGTCCTCACATCCCAGCTCATCTTAATGATCCTTCCAAGTGCTGGTGAGCACTTGGTGAGTACCAGTATAAGCATAGTTTATAAGCTAGCTATAAGCATAGCTAGGCCAGTATAAGCATACTGGCCTAGCGCTTTACCTCATAATTACCTTGCCTTACCTTACATATTTTTCTTATAGTTTTTCCTCGTGGATTTTTGCTTCTCAGGCCTCAACTGTCAATTGATGATGTATGATGAAGTGAATGAACATATGAGTGTTGAGTTCTTCATTAAGCAGGAAGATTGCGATTGTCATAATGCAGAACAATGTGTTGTGAGTACTGCAACATACTAATAACATGTTATAGGTGTTATAGGTATATGTGCAACGTTACAACACAGGAATAACGTGTTGTGAGTGTTACACCAGTCAGGAATACCTTATTGCAACCACATAACTTCCATAATATCAGTGAGTGTTCCAAAATGTTTTTTTCTGTGTTACAACACTCACAACTCCTCATTTCTGTGTTGCAACACTCACAAAACGCCATTCACATATGTTGCTAAACTCACAACATGTGCATATGCATTCGTGTATGCTAAATAAAAGAAAAATCTTAACCTAATGTATTCGTCATATATACTGATGTATACCTGTCTTCTCTAATCTTTCAACTGGGGTTCCTACCTTGCTATCATTACTAAAACAAACATGAACATTTCAAAATCAATTAAGGTATCAGTAATACTTAAGTAATAAACAAGATGAAAGACTGATAATTAGAGTGAGAACAACTAAATGAGCACATGAAGGTACTCATCTATTTGTGCTTGCGGTAGTGTACAGGTGCCTGAGCCTATTGGGCTCTATCATATCTACACTTGAAACTGTGTATGGAGTCAGCCTCCACCAAATTACTTCCTAATGTATACCATTTGTCAACCACTCTGACACTAAATAATCACTACACACGACCGTGGTATATGTGATCACGTCTAGGTGAGCACATCTAGGTGATCATCTATGCCTATAAACAGTAAGATTATAGGCACAGTTGATGTGCTCACCTAGATGTGTTCACCTAGAGGTGCTCACCTAGAGGTACTCACCTAGATGTGCTCACCTAGATGTGCTCACCTAGATGTGCTCACCTAGATGTGCTCACCTAGATGTGCTCACCTAGATGTGCTCACCTAGATGTGTTCACCTTCATGTGCTCACCTGTAAGATACATGGTGGTGATGTACCATGGGAGAGTGTGCCTGTAAGACACATGGTGGTGATGTACCATGGGAGAGTGTGCCTGTAAGATACATGGTGGTGATGTACCATGGGAGAGTGTGCCTGTAAGACACATGGTGGTGATGTACCATGGGAGAGTGTGCCTGTAAGACACATGGTGGTGATGTACCATGGGAGAGTGTGCCTGTAAGACACATGGTGGTGATGTACCATGGGAGAGTGTGCCTGTAAGACACATGGTGGTGATGTACCATGGGAGAGTGGGCCTGTAAGACACATGGTGGTGATGTACCATGGGAGAGTGTGCCTGTAAGACACATGGTGGTGATGTACCATGGGAGAGTGTGCCTGTAAGACACATGGTGGTGATGTACCATGGGAGAGTGTGCCTGTAAGACACATGGTGGTGATGTACCATGGGAGAGTGTGCCTGTAAGACACATGGTGGTGATGTACCATGGGAGAGTGTGCCTGTAAGACACATGGTGGTGATGTACCATGGGAGAGTGTGCCTGTAAGACACATGGTGGTACTCACCTATTTGTGCTTGCGGGGGGTTGAGCTTTGGCTCTTTGGGCCCCTCCTCTCAACTGTCAATCAACTGGTGAATAGATTCCTGAGCCTACTGGGCTCTATCATATCGACATTTAAAACTGTGTATGGTGTCAGCCTCCACCACATCTCTGCCTAATGTATTCCACCTGTTAACTACTCTGACACTGAAAATGTTCTTTCTAATGTCCCTGTGGCTCATTTGGGTTCTCAGTTTCCACCTGTGTCCCCTTGTTCGCGTACCACCAGTGTTGAATAGTTTATCCTTGTCTACCCTGTCAATTCCTCTGAGGATTTTGTAGGTAGGGATTATTTCTCCACCTCACTATCTGTCTTCCAGTGTCGTAAGGTGCATTTCCCGTAGCCTTTCCTCGTAACTCATGCCTCTTAGTTCTGGGACTAGTCTAGTGGCATACCTCTGAACTTTTTCCAGCTTCGTCTTGTGCTTGACAAGGAACGGGCTCCATGCTGGGGCCGCATACTCCAGGATTGGTCTTACGTATGTGGTATACAAGATTCTGAACGATTCCTTACACAGGTTCCTGAAGGCTGTTCTGATGTTAGCCAGCCTCGCATACGCCGCAGACGTTATTCTTTTTATGTAGGCTTCAGGAGACAGGTTTGGTGTGATATCAGTTACTAGATCTTTCTCTCTCTTTCCTTTTCATTAAGTACCTCATCTCCTATTCTGTATCCTGTGTCTGGCCTCCTGTTTCCATCGCCTAGTTTCATTACTTTGCATTTACTCGGGTTAAACTTAAGCAGCCATTTGTTGGACCATTTATTCAGTCTGTCTACGTCGTCCTGTAGCCTCTTACTATCATCCTCTGTTTCAATCCTCCTCATAATTTTTGCATCATCAGCAAACATTGAGAGAAACGATTAAATACCCTCTGGGAGATCATTTACATATATATATATCAGAAACAGTATTGGTCCAAGGACTGACCCCTGCGGGACTCTACTTGTGACGTCACGTCAATCCGAGACCTCACCCCTCACAGTGACTCGTTGTCTCATGTTGTTTAGGTACTCTCTTATCCAATGGAGTACCTTCCCTTTCATTCCAGCCTGCATCTCCAGCTTTTTCACTGGCCTCTTGTGTGGTACTGTATCAAAGGCTTTCTGACAATCCAAAAATATGCAGTCTGCCCACCCTTCTCTTTCTTGCCTGATTTTTGTTGCCTGGTCGTAGAATTCAATTAGCCCTGTGAGGCAGGATTTACCATCCCTGAACCCATGTTGATGCTGTGTTACATGTATGATGCTGCTGTGTTATGTACTGTGGGAGAGTGTGCCTGTAAGACACATTGTTGTGATGTGTCATGAGAGAGTGTGCCTGCATGTAAGCCACATGGTGGTGATGTACCATGGGTGAGTGTGCCTGTAAGACACATAGTGGTGATGTACCATGGGAGAGTGTGCCAGTAAGACACATGGTGGTGATGTACCATGGGAGAGTGGGCCTGTAAGACACATATTGGTGATGTACCATGGGTGAGTGTACCTGTAAGACACATATGGTGATGTACCATGGGAGAGTGTGCCTGTAAGACACATGGTGATGTACCATGGGAGAGTGTGCCTGTAAGACACATGGTGGTGATGTACCATGGGAGAGTGTGCCTGTAAGACACATAGTGGTGATGTACCATGGGTGAGTGTACCTGTAAGACACAAGGTGGTGATGTACCATGGGAGAGTGTGCCTGTAAGACACATGGTGGTGATGTACCATGGGAGAGTGTGCCTGTAAGACACATGGTGGTGATGTACCATGGGTGAGTGTACCTGTAAGACACATGGTGGTGATGTACCATGGGTGAGTGTACCTGTAAGACACATGGTGGTGATGTACCATGGGTGAGTGTACCTGTAAGACACATGGTGGTGATGTACCATGGGAGAGTGTGCCTGTAAGACACATGGTGGTGATGTACTGTGGGAGAGTGTGCCTGTAAGACACATTGTTGTGATGTGTCATGAGAGAGTGTGCCTGCATGTAAGACACATGGTGGTGATGTACCATGGGTGAGTGTGCCTGTAAGACACATGGTGGTGATGTACCCAGCAAACATTTTCATGTTTTTAAAACATCCTAAAAACGACATTTCATTGTTTTCAGCACGTTTATAATTACGTTTAGAAAAGGTTTTTTGAGAACTTTTATATACAACCTTAGAACGTAAATAATTAACATTTCTAAAAACTTTTTTATAATCTTTTAATTACCTACATTAAAACGTTTAGGGTAAATTAGGGTATAATAATTTTTTAATTCATATCTGAAATAGAAAGGGAGAGAAAGAAAGAAGACATATCTGAGAAAGAAATGGACATCCTATATATGTATGTGCAAATTACAAATAAATAGGGTACAAAAAGAGAATTAAAATATTATATTTATTTAATTAAGAATGAGTAATACAACAAAATATATGTAATAGCTCGAAATATATAGACTATATCTATTACAGAATATAAAAGTAAAAATTTAAAAATCTATAAAAATCTATATATGCAATATGTGAACACAATAGATTTTGTGATCAAGCAGCCTGTGATTCATGTCATGCTGAGATCAGTCTGACGTTACAAGCAGTTATTGTTACTTAAAACTAAAACAAGTAAAATTTTCCGAGTATACATATAACACTATAGTTTTTCTATGACTAATAATAAAAATCTATTAATCAAAAGTTTAGGACTAATTAACTAAAAATAAAAATCTACAAGTGAATGTAAACACAGTCAAGTATAATATTCATGTAGAAAGAGAAAGAAAAAGAGAGAGAAGGAAAGAAAGAGAAAGAAAGAAAGGGAGAAAGAGAGAGAGAGAAAGAAAAGAAAAAAGTCATGTATAATATTCATATTAGCACCATGCAATATAACTTAGATTAAGTAAAAATCTCAGACATTTTTAAATCAAATGAAATATGAGAGCCAGAGAGAGAGCGCCACAGAGCCAGAGAAAGAGAGAGCCAGAGAGCGAGAGAGTGTCAGAGCCAGAGAGCGAGAGAGAGTCAGAGCCAGAGAGAGAGAGAGCCAGAGCCAGAGAGAGAGAGAGAGCCAGAGCCAGAGAGAGAGAGAGAGAGAGAGCCAGAGAGAAAGAGAGAGCCAGAGAGAGAGAGAGCCAGAGAGAGAGAGAGCCAGAGCCAGAGAGAGAGAGAGCCAGAGAGAGAGAGCGTGAGCCAGAGCCAGAGAGAGAGAGAGTCAGAGCCAGAGAGAGAGCCAGAGCCAGAGAGAGAGAGAGAGCCAGAGAGAGAGAGAGCCAGAGAGAGAGAGAGAGAGAGAGAGAGCGAGAGCCAGAGAGAGCGAGAGCCAGAGAGAGCGAGAGCCAGAGAGAGCGAGAGAGCTAGAGAAAGAGAGAGAGAGAGCCAGAGAGAGAGAGCCATAGAGAGAGAGAGAGCCAGAGAGAAAGAGAGAGAAAGAGAGAGCCAGAGAGAGAGAGAGAGCCAGAGAGAGAGAGAGCCAGAGAGAGAGAGAGAGCCAGAGCCAGAGAGAGAGAGCCAGAGCCAGAGAGAGAGAGAGAGCCAGAGCCAGAGAGAGAGAGAGAGCCAGAGCCAGAGAGAGCCAGAGCCAGAGAGAGAGCCAGAGCCAGAGAGAGAGAGAGAGAGCCAGAGAGAGAGAGAGAGCAAGAGAGCCAGAGAGAGTGAGAGAGAGAGCCAGAGAGAGAGCAAGATAGCCAGAGAGAGAGAGAGAGCCAGAGAGAGAGAGAGCAAGAGAGCAAGAGAGCCAGAGAGAGAGAGAGAGCGAGAGAGAGAGAGAGAGAGAGAGAGAGAGAGAGAGAGAGAGAGAGAGAGAGAGAGAGAGAGCGAGAGAGAGAGCCAGAGAGAGAGAGAGAGAAAGAGCAAGAGAGCCAGAGAGAGCGAGAGAAAGAGAAAGAAAGAGAAAGAAAGAGAAAGAAAGAGAGAGAGAGAGAGAGAGAGAGAGAGAGAGAGAGAGAGAGAGAGAGAGAGAGAGAGAGAGAGAGAGAGAGAGAGAGAGAGAGAGAGAGAGAGAGAGAGAGAGAGAGAAAGAGAGAGACAGACAGAGACAGAAAGACACACACACAACAAAAGAGGAGACAGAACAAAATTAAGGCAAGGAGAGAGAAGACAGAACAGAAACAACAGAGAGAGGAGAGAAATGAGAAATCATTGAAGAGAAGGGGAAGAGAAACACAAGATAAGAAAAAGATGCAAGAAAAATATACAAGATAAAAATGACATAAATGAATACCACAAATATAAAAAGTAAAGGAAGAGAGAAGCTAGAAGAGACAGGAAACGAGAGGTGTTAGAAGAGAGGAGGAAAGGAGAGATTAAAAGTTAAGAAAAACAGGAGAGAAACGTAAAAGAAATAAAAAAAGGGGACATTTGTGAGGAGAGAAAATAAAGAGACCAGAGAAGACCATATATCAAGAGTGTGAGGATAAAGACTTATATATTTTCTTAGTAGACATCCTCTGGCTCTTGTTGCCTCTCTTGTATACGAATTGTACTTGCAAGTTTTCCCTGAAAAGATATTAACAAAATTAATATTTAATTATTTATTTATATAAATTACACACACACAAACTTATATATATATATATATATATATATATATATATATATATATATATATATATATATATATATATATATATATATATATATATATATATATATATATATATATATATATAAAAAGTTTGTGTGTGTAATTTATATAAAAGTGACCATGTCTTTTTGGGAATAAAGTATGCAATGCATTATAATCTGGAAGAAAATGAGCTTGAAGCAGTTGAAAAACCTGACTTGTGGAGAGGTCATTATGGGGAACTCAGATATTTCCTTAAGGAATTTGACAAACACTTTCTGTTAGGACATGAAGTAAATGAGATGTATGTCAAGTTTTGTGAAATATATGATAATGGCACAACAAAATTTATACTAAAGCAGAGATGCAGAACTAGGAAAAGGGGAAAAATTGCCCAAACATACAAGCAATACACAGATGCGAGAAACAACAATAGCAGTAAGGAGAGGGGCAGAAAGACTATGACTTTCGGTCATATTCAACAACACAAATATACATACACACACACACATTATTGGAAAAAATTGGAATTGGAATATTGGAAAAAATAATTAAAACTAAATGGGTAGAACACCTGGAGAGAAATGATATAATTTCAGACAGACAGTATGGTTTTCGATTTGGAAGATCCTGTGTATCGAATTTACTCAGTTTCTATGATCGAGCAACAGATATATTACAGGAAAGAGATGGTTGGGTTGACTGCATCTATCTGGACCTAAAAAAGGCATTCGACAGTTCCACATAGAGAGGTTGTTCTGGAAACTGGAAAATATTGGAGGGGTGACAGGTAAGCTTCTAATATGGATGAAAAATTTTCTGACATAGAAAAATGAGGGCAGTAATCAGAGGCAATGTATCGGACTGGAGAAATGTCACAAGTGGAGTACCACAGGGTTCAGTTCTTGCACCAGTGATGTTTATTGTCTACATAAATGATCTACCAGTTGGTATACAGAATTACATGAACATGTTTGCTGATGATGCTAAGATAATAGGAAGGATAAGAAATTTAGATGATTGTCATGCCCTTCAAGAAAACCTGGATAAAATAAGTATATGGAGCACCACTTGGCAAATGGAATTTAATGTTAATAAATGCCATGTTATGGAATGTGGAACAGGAGAACATAGACCCCACACAACCTATACATTATGTGAGAAATCTTTAAAGAATTCTGATAAAGAAAGAGATCTAGGGGTGGTTCTAGATAGAAAACTATCACCTGAGAACCACATAAAGAATATTGTGCGAGGAGCCTATGCTACGCTTTCTAACTTTAGAATTGCGTTTAAATACATGGATGGTGATATACTAAAGAAATTGTTCATGACTTTTGTTACGCCAAAGCTAGAATATGCAGCTGTTGTGTGGTGCCCAACAACAGAAGTTGGCCCATATCTTAAGAAGCACATCAACAAACTGGAAAAGGTGCAAAGACATGCTACTAAGTGGCTCCCAGAACTGAAGGGCAAGAGCTACGAGGAGACGTTAGAGGCATTAAATATGCCAAAACTAAAAGACAGAAGAGGTGATATGATCACTACATACAAAATAGTAACAGGAATTGATAAAATCGACAGGGAAGATTTCCTGAGACCTGGAACTTCAAGAACAGGAGGTCATAGATTGAAACTAGCTTAACACAGATGCTAAAGAAATATAAGAAAATTCACTTTCGCAAATAGAGTGGTAGACGGTTGGAACAAGTTAGGTGAGTAGGTGGTGGAGGCCAAGACTGTCAGTAGTTTCAAAGCGTTATATGGCAAAGAGTGCTGGGAAGACGGTCTCATCCTTTAACTACACTTAGGTAATTACACACACACACACACAGACATATTATATTATATTATATTATATTATATTATATTATATAATATTATATTATATTATATTATATTATATTATATTATATTATATTATATTACATTATATTTATATTTATATATATATATATATATATATATATATATATATATATATGTCGTACCTAGTCGCCAGAACGCACTTTTCAGCCTACTATGCAAGGCCCGATTTGCCTAATAAGCCAAGTTTTCATGAATTAATATATTTTCTCTATTTTTTTTCTTATGAAATGATAAAGCTATCCATTTCATTATGTATGAGGTCAATTCTTTTTTTATTGGAGTTAAAATTAATAGATATATATGACCGAACCTAACCTATCTTTATAGGTTAGGTTAGGTAGCTGAAAATGTTAGGTTAGGTAGTCGAAAAAACATTAATTCAAGAAAACTTGGCTTATTAGGCAAATCGGGCCTTGCATAGTAGGCTGAGATGTGCGTTCTGGCTACTAGGTACGACACATTATATATATATTTATATATATATATATATATATATATATATATATATATATCGGACAATTAGTAAAAAAAAAAAAAAAAAAAATTAAATTATTTTACCTTGTACCTAGATCCACCAGGCCTGTTTGGTCTATGTTTCAGTACTTGAGAAATCTGGAAGGTCACATCCTCCTCCTCAACTTGTGGATGTGCGTTGATAGATGATTCTGTAAAATTAAGTTATTTATATAATAATAAATTCAGTATAACAATAATATTCTGTAAAATTAAAAGTAATTTATACATCAATCAGATAAAACTCTCCAGAGATGGTGATACACAACATATAAAGGACAAGTTTCAGAACAAAATATGCATTTAGGAATAAGGTTTTGTACATGTAGGTAGCACATGAGAAAATAAGTGGAAGGTGATCAAGTTTATATTAACATGTTAATGACTTTGTTAAGGCTTTGCAAGAATGAAAAAATATTAATAATATAATATCACCTACCAATTAATTGTACATCATTTATAAGTCAA
The DNA here is from genome assembly GCF_040958095.1 of Procambarus clarkii. Classification (NCBI taxonomy): domain Eukaryota; kingdom Metazoa; phylum Arthropoda; class Malacostraca; order Decapoda; family Cambaridae; genus Procambarus; species Procambarus clarkii. The sequence continues at coordinate 13,748,025 of NC_091184.1, read as the reverse complement.
TTATTTGCATTATTATTATTCAATACTAATGATATAAAAATGCATTTTGTAATCTACTATTTATGCAAGTATTAAGCACAGGATCATGAAATAAACTGCAAAATACTGTAATGGATAAACCAATTAATTTTACATTTTCCTATAGCTAAGTCAGTCAGTTCTATTAGCAGCAGAGAACAATTATGCCCAACCTCTATTAAATGAAACAATCTTAAGAGCAAGTGATAGAAATATAATCATTTATGCTTGGGATTATGGAATGGTTCCAAATATGAAAAATATCAAGTTTTTTGGTTAAAATTTTTTAACTTAAAATTTACATTTTTAAGTGAATTTTAAACTTTAAAAAAATTATTTAATTTTTTGGTTACTTACTTAAAATAACATTATATAGTTCTTGTTTTTGTAGAAATGCCAATTTCTTCTTTTGCCCTTCCAGACTGTATAGTGACCACAGGCCGTTTGTTCATATCTTCATTATTCTTCGAACTGTGGTTTCACAATCAGACCCACGTACACTGGTTAAAAGCATCACCTAAAAGCAACAACAAAAATGTAGTACACTGACGAATTTTGAATATATATATATATATATATATATATATATATATATATATATATATATATATATATATATATATATATATATATATATATATATATATTAGTTGATTTTATACCCGCATTAGGTCAGGTGATAATACAATGAAGGTGATAATAAAGCCATTCACAACTGCAGGCCTAATAAAAAAAGGAGGTGGCATAGCAATATCTTACAAAGATACCTTCATCTGCAATAGTCTCATTAGTAATAGAGACGACTATTGTGAATATACCTTTGCCAAGTTCTCCAGTAAATCCCTTAAATCCTCCTTGACTATAAGTGCCATCTATAGATTTCCCAATACCGACATAGCTTCATTCTCAGATAACGTAAGGAATCTTATCATAAATAACAATCTCAACAAAAATCAAACCAACTTAGTGGTTTGTAATGGTGAACAAAACATGCAGATACTTATATATAACCTGTGAATAGAGTGTAATAACACCAAAACTATTTGTTTATTGTTTTATGACCATAATAATTGAATCACTAATATGATTCACTAATATATAATCCTAATAATAATCACTAATATATAATCCATTGAGCATGCTGCATCTCTTTCAGTCTCTTTGCAATTTGAACAAGAGGGTTTTTAATTGATCGAACCATATTCTTAAAGTAAAGTAAATGAGATGTATTCCATATTTTGCAAAATATACGATGAAGGCACACAAACATTCATACCAAAACTGAAGGGCAGGATTTATGAGGAGACATTAGAGGCATTAAATATTCCAAACTTGAAGACAGAAGGAAAAGAGGAGATATGATCACTACGTACAAAACAGTAACAGGAATTGATAAACTTGACAGGGAAGATTTCCCGAGACCTGGAATTTCAAGAACAAGAGGTTATAGATTTAAACGAACTAAACAAAGATGCCGAAGAAATGTAAGACAATTCACTTTTGCAAACAGAATGGTAAACGGTTGGAACATGTTAGGTGAGAAGGTGGTGGAGGCCAAATCCGTCAAAAGTTTCAAAGCATTATATGACAAAGAGTGCTGGGAAAATGGGACACCACGAGTGTAGCTCTCCATCCATCTGATTGATAACCCAAATGAATTTTTCATGGATATGATACCAACATCAAATCATAAATCAGATGTGATCCTATCCCCACTGGATTTTGAAGAAGCCATAGACAGTATGCCTATGCACTCTGCACCAGGCCCTGACTCTTGGAACTCTATATTCATCAAGAACTGTAAAAAACGTTATCGCAGGCCCTTCACATTCTTTGGAGACAAAGCCAAGATACTGGCATTGTCCCTGACATACTAAAAACCGCAGAGATAGCACCGCCCCATAAAGGAGGAAATAAGGCAGAGGCAAAAAACTACAGACCGATAGCACTAACATCGCACATCATAAAAATCTTTGAGAGAATGCTAAGAAGTAAGATCACAAAATACATGGAATCACAGCATCTCCATAACCCCAGACAACATGGTTTCAGAACAGGGCGCTCTTGCCTATCACAGTTGCTGGACCACTCTGACATGGCACTAGATGCCATGGAAGACAAACAAAACGCTTTGACAAAAAAAAGCCTTTGACAAATGTGACCATTGTGTTATTGCACATAAAATGCGTTCAAAAGGAATTACCGGAAAAATAGGCAGATGGATATACAACTTCCTGACTAATAGAACCCAATGTGTAGTAGTCAACAAAATAAAATCTGGACCATCAACCGTAAAGAGCTCAGTCCCCAAGCGTACTGTGCTTGCTCCAATACTTTTTCTCATCCTCATATCGGACATAGACAAGGACACAACCTATAGTACTTGATCATCCTTTGCAGATGACACTAGAATCTTCACGAGAGTAGGCAACATAGAGGACACGGCAAACCTCCAATCAGATGTAAATCAGGTCTTTCTATGGGCTACAGAAAATAACATGGTGATTAACGAACATAAGTTTCAGCTCATGCGCTACGGAAAAAATAAAAAATATAAAAACGGAAACCACTTACAAAACTCAGTCAAATCATAACATTGAACGGAAAAGCAACGTAAAGGATTTGGGTGTACTGATGTCAGAAGGCCTTACATTTAAAGAACACAATAAAGTAGCCGTCACAACTGCAAGAAAAATGACAGGATAGATAACAAGAACTTTTCACACTAGAGATGCTATACCGATGATGATAGTTTTCAAGACGCTAGTGCTCTCTAGAGTGGAATACTGCTGCATAATGAAAGCCCCTTTCAAAGCTGGAGAAATTACTGACCTATACTTATGCATTTATCTTCGGTTTAACACAACAGGCACCAGACACACGCTAGGCATCATACACACTAGGATAAAACAAACATTAGGCCAGAAGTCAGAAAAGAATTCAAAGAATTTTACTGGAAAGGCTTGCTGTTAGGAAAGGAAGTAATTGAGATGAATTAATGCACAGTATGTCAATTTTGTGAAATATATGATAAAGGAACAAAAACATTTATACCAAAACAAAGATGCAGAACTAGGAAACAGGATTTGTTCAACTGAAATTTCAAGACGGACAGAGACCAAAAGACACAAAAATGGAATCAATATACGAAGAGGCCAAACCCCCAAACATACCAGTAATACAAAGAGAAACAACTACACGGCAGTGAGGAGAGAGGCAGAAAGAAATTTTGAAAAAAAGGAACAAACAAATGTAAAGTAGAACAAATCATATTCTATAAATACAGCAACAACCAATTGCAGGTAAAGGATAATATTCAGAGCTTTTAAATGCATGGATGGCGAAATACTCAAGAAATTGTTCACGACTTTTGTTAGACCAAAGTTGGAATATGCAGCGGTTGTATGGTGCCCATATCTTAAGAAGCACATAAACAAACTGGAAAAGGTGCAAAGACATGCTACTAAGTGGCTCCCAGAACTGAAGGACAAGAACTATGAGGAGAGGTTAGAGGCATTAAATATACCAAATATACTACACAAATATATATACTACACATGCACAATAAACTACCCTACACAGGCTGAGTATGGTGTGTACAATAAATTATTAGCTAAAAGATAAGACTGAGTTTGTATAAATGGGGGTTAAGTCAGAGTGGGAAAATGTAAGTGGAGTGCCTAAAAACCCTGTCCTGGGACCTCTGTAATTCATAATATATACAAATAATTTAGACTCAGGTTTGATCAGCAATATTTGAAAATTTCCAGACGATACAAAAGGGATTTTTTTCTGGATTCAGGATTATTTTTTTATGGCTGAAAACAGGTTTTCAGCAATAAAAGAAATACAGTATTGCTGGAACAACCGTCGACATCTTCAAGAGAAAACCTGAACATCTTCAAGAAGTGAAGATGACCTTGAGAAGAAGTATAGGTTGGGAGAAGTATAGGTTAGGAATTGTCTCCAAAGAATTCTCAAAGAATTACTCGTTATTGCTATCCAAGATAATTAGACGAGCCAAAGCTAAATACTACGAAGATAAATTTACCCAAATAAAGAGTACCTTACCTAAAAATATGTATGTACCTTACGTAAATAAACATTTGATTTTGAAGTGCCGGACAAACAAGGCTGTGGTGGATATGTGGGCCTGAGGGGCCTGTCCAAGCAACAGCCTGTTGGACCAAGCTCTCACATGTCAAGCCTGGCCTTGGAAGGGCTTGGTGAGTAGAACAACTACCAGAACCCTATAATGCATGTATCAAGGTGTCCAGGCAGTAAGCACCACATAATGCAGTGCAGTCCTGTAAGAATAAGCACAGTAAGTATGGGCATGGAGGGGGTGCAGCAGTGGCTTGTGAAGGGCTGGAGAGTAAATGGACATGCCCAGGGGTAAAAAGCATTAGGGTAACAGAACATAGCCCATAAAAATAGTAATGACAATGAATGAATAATTATATGAATGCAATAATACTTCATATCTCGATAGGAATACTAAGCAGGATGCAAGACAAGGTACTGGTGGTGATAGTGGTTGGTACAAGTCCTCACATCCCCACAGACACCAGTAACAGCCCTCACCTCCCAACACAGTACCCTTGTAGCGAGTTAATCTTATACTCGCTTCATTATCTTATAGCATAACTAATTAACACTAATTACAGAAGCTACACAGGTGATACTTTGGTGTGAGTTGAGCGCACTGAGCGTCGGTATCGCTACACCCTTGTTCCTTAACAACCCTTTGGACCTTTATTACAGAAAAATAGAATCAATTAATTTAATAAAATATAAAATATAAGTGCTTACTTACGATAATACTATCGGTGGAACACAAAATCTTCTTCTTCTTGATAGTAGGTGCAGTTTGCATGAAGGGTTAGTCCTCGCCATGACTGAACTGACGACAAAATGGCCGATGTGTTGATATGGCGTCAGGTGACGCTGTGACGTCACAGGTGAGGGACGCTTTGCGCATTACTCCCTCGTACTTAAAAAGTACTACAGGTACTTTTTGGTTTTATTTTTGAATATGGCAGAAGTTGGACAGCTTTTCAAATCATTATAAGGGAGTGAGTTCCATAGACTAGGTCCCTTTATTTACATAGAGTGTTTACATAGATTAAGTTTGACTCTGGGGATATCAAAGAGATATTTATGTCTGGTGGGGACGTGGCCATGTGTTCTATTACATCTGTCCAGGAAGAGTTTCAGAACAGGGTTTGCAGTTAGAAAAAGGGCTTTATAAACGTAATTTACACAGGAGAATGTATGGAGTGAATTTGTTTAGCATGTTTAAGGATTTGAACAAGGGAGCTGTGTGTTGTCTGAAGGTAGAGTTATTTATTGTCCTGATAGCAGATTTTTACTGGATGATGATGGGCTTGAGGTAGTTTGCAGAGGTTGAACCCCAAGCACAGCTACCATAAGTAAGATAGAGATAGATAAGTGCATAATAGAGTGAGAGGAGAGCAGAGTAGGGTACATAATATCTGATCTTAGAGAGTATCTTAGAGAGTATACCAATTGTTTTAGAAACCTTTTTAGTTATGTGTTGTATATGGGTGCGGAAGTTGAGTCTCTTGTCTAAGTATAGGCTAAGAAACTTTCCATCATTTTTATTGCTAATGTTTACATTATCTATCTGAAGCTGAATTGCATTTGTTGATTTGTTTCCAAATAAGATATAGTAGGTCTTTTCTATGTTTTGTGTGAGGTTTGTTGGTTGACATCCACAAGTAGACTTTTTTTAATTAATTGTTTACAACATTATTTAACAGGAGTGGGTTGGGGTCAGAGTAGATGAGTAGTATCATCAGCCAACAATATAGGTTTAAGTATGTTAGAGACATTAGGGAGATCATTGATGTATATAAGAAACAGGAGGGTCCTAGGATGCTGCTCTGTGGCACCTTTACGGTAATTAAGTGGTAGAGTGGGAGAGGTTATATCATTGATGGCTTCATATTGGTGTCTGTTACTAAGATAGGATCGGATATAGTTTAGGGCAAGGCCACGGATTCCATAATGGTGGAATTTAAGTAAGAGGTAGTTATGGTTAACAGTATCAAAGGCCTTTCTCAGGCCGATGAAGAGTTCAATTGGAAACTCACTTTTGTCAAGGGCTGAGAAGATTAAGTCAAGCAGACTAACAATAGCATCATTGGTACTCTTTTGGGAGCGGAAGCCAAACTGACAGGGACTTAGTATATTGAATTTTACAAGATTGGAGTAGAGCTGTTTGTAAAAAAAAAAAAAATAATTTTGATAATATAGGTAGATTCGATATGGGTCTGTAATTATTTATGTCTGCCGTGTTACCTCCTTTATGAACTGGCGTTACTCTTGCTTTTTTAAGGATATCAGGGAAGGTATGACACTCTAGGGATTTGTTGAACAGCAGTGCTATGGATGGTGCAAGGGCATGGGAGGCACGCCTGTGTACCATCGATGGTATTTCACTAATGTTCCCAGCTTTGGTTTTTAGCGAGTGAATGATGGACACAACATCTGTAGGGCTGACCGGAGAGAGGAGAAGAGAGTTTGGATAGCTGCGTGAAAGATATGTGGTAACATATGTCTGAGTCTTTGGGATTTTTCGGGCAAGGTGAGCACCAAACGATGAAAAGAAGCTATTAAATTCAGTTGCTGTTTCAAGATCTGTTGCAGGTGTATAACCATCCTTGGAGATTTTTATCTTATTATGTGAATGTTGTTTAGCTCCTAGGATGGTAGAGATGGCTCTCCATGTGCTTTTTATGTTGCCTTTTGCTTCTTTGAATCTATTCTCGTAATAGGAACGCTTTGCTCTTATTATACTGGTAAGCACTGATGAATACCTCTTAACTACTTCTTTTCCAACTAGGCCAATCCTAAGTTTTTTTTTCATATTCATGTTTCTTGTCGATTGCTTTAAGTATGCCATTAGTGAGCCAGGGATTATTTAACCTTTTTGCCAGTTACTTGCTTGGTGAGGAGAGGACAATAAGTATTGTAAAGGCTTTAAATTTTGGAAAGAGGCTAGTTAACGAATTATTATCCTGTGTATTGATAAATTTAGATTCCCAGTTTACATTGTGGAGGGCATTTGTGAGATTGCCTATTGCCGCTTCACATTGTAACCTAAAGGTAATTTTCTTGTTACCTGGTGGTGTTATGGCCATGTTCGCTACAAGGAAGGTAGGATAGTGGTCAGTTGTTCTGTCAGTGATTATACTTGATGTAAGAGGAGCTGTTATGTTGGTCCATCAGTGATCCAGGGTAGTCGCAGATGTTTGAGTGACTCGGGTGGGCCTGGTGATTGCGGGGATGAGCATACAGGAATTCATGCTGTTGAGGAAACAGTCTACTTGAGGGTTATTTTGTAGCCCTAGGTCAATATTGAAATCACCTCTGAGAACTATGTGATTTTTGTTGAGATTATTGTTTATGATAAGGTTCCTCAAGTTGTTATTGTATTTGTGTCTAGCTTCAGACACAAGCATGTTACAGTTATGTCTTAAAGAGTTGAGAGCAATTAAGGATGATAAAGAGTCACTTACAACTAATGTATCAAGTTTGGATACTTGTACACATTTCAGTGCAAGGAGCAAGGCAAATAGTTCAGTCTGAAGGGTAGAGGCCCAGTTGTTTATACGGACTCCCCACTCAAAATATAAGTCATATCCTATTGCCAGGACAACTGCACTTCCAGCTGCACCCGTTGGGCGCTGTAGGAAACCTTCAGTGTATATGATTTGAGAGAGAGAATGCTCTGTGGACAGAGCATCAATATGGCTTAAGACGTTGAGCTTTGCCTCAAGACAAAGCTGGGACTGATCTCTAATTTGCTCCTTTGATGGAAAGGGAGGGATTAAAATTGAAAAGGGTGTAATTTCCTACAGTGCAGGAAAGTGCTATTGTTGTCTCTCTTGGTACAAATTATAAATCTGATACTTTCTGAGTTCAGTTCCAATTTTATTTATCTATTTGAAACAATGTTTACATTCAATAAAGAAATTCTGGAGGGCTTCTGTGCAACGGTTAGGATGAGCTAGCCTAAGCATTTTTATACCAATTTGACAGTTATTTTCAGTAACACGATAAACAACGCTCGGAATATTAAGTTCCTTTCTCATATTAAGTATCTTTGTGGTACGAAGGCACCCAAGGATTATCCTCAAGGCTTCGTTCTGCAATTTTTCAAGCCCTCCAAGCTTTCTTTCAGGATGCCTTAAAGTTAGTTTAGTTCATTTATTATGCACCCCATACCCATCTTGTGGGCGGTAGTGGAAAGGGTTGCAGAGGCACATAATGGGCTCAGGGACTGAACCCAACAATTCATTTAGCTAAGCAAGTTACAATCTTGATGAGCTAGTTACAAAATTCAGTATAAGTCGTCACATCAACAATAGGTTCGAGATCGATCACAAGTACAGTTTCTAAATTAAGCAACTGACATATGTGGAGAGCTAGTGTCACAATTGATATGTTTGTCCTGCACACCGCTCCCCATCCAGTGGGCAGCGGTGGATAGGTTACAATCACTTAGTTACTACTTACAGTTAGCAAACTGGGGATATTTGGCTAAAATTTCTGGTACCAGATCATTTTGAATGAAATATTGACACATCGTTGGTACATTGGTTATAGAATTGTCTCTGAATTCACTATCACATAGTGACGGAGGGTGTGCAAATAATTTTGTTGACAGTTAACATTTGGTCAGGTCTACATCGGCAGATAATGAGAATTCCCAGAAATACTTGTAACCGAGTCTAAGCCGAGCAGTAGTAACATCTAGAAGTCTGCTGATTTTATTGGATGAACCATAGATGTGTGGCTCCTTTTGCATAATAGTATTGAACGAAAGTTAATCTCCCCAAACACTTTCGCGTTTTGGGCAAGTTACCCCTCCACTCTCTCCATTTTTGTTTGGACATTCCCAGGTAGTGCGCGGAAATACTGAAAAGTGTATACTCTTTTCAACTTTGTCACCTTAATTCTCGTCCTATGTCTTTCATTTTGGTATCAATGCGTTCGCAATAGAATTCCCAACAGAACTATGTGCATATAATGTCAAAGACAGCAGCGCGCTCCACCCGCCGACAAGATGAATGTAGGCCAAGGGTACCAGAAAAAGAAAGCTGAGCCACCCTCAGGCAACTCTCATTACATTAGAGAGCGTGATAATACTGAAAAGTGTATACCCTTTTCAACTTTGTTACCTCAATTCTCATCCTAGTTTTTTCAATTTGGCATCAATGTGTTCGCAATAGAATTCTCTACAGGACTAAAGGCATATAAACTCCAAAAGCCCGGCTTACCATCCGCAACAAACAGAGTAAGCGAGAGTGTGTTACCAGGGAGCGCACAAGAGCGATAAAATGTATACACTCTTTTCATTTTGGTCACCCCAATTGTCATCCTAGGTCTTTCATTTTGGTATCAATGTGTTAGCAATAGAATTATCTACAGGTTTAAATGCATATAAACTCCAAAAGCAAGGTGTACCATCCGCACAAAACAGAGAAAGTGAGAGAAAGTAACCCGGGAGCACTCTAGTGCAATGTAATGTGAACACTCTTTTCACTTTGGTTACCTCAATTCTCGTCATATGTCTTTCATTTTGGTATCAATGTGTTCGCAATTGTATCTGCTGGCATTTTACCCTTTGCTTGGATCTGAAGGGTTTTAGGCTCACCACGATGCAATCTGATAGTACCACAGGTGTATATACCTATCTTCAAGCAGCAATTCACTCATTCAAACCGACTTATAATAGTTATCCATATATAAATGGTAATCTTTGTTCTACCTGTTAACCTGTCATATGAAGAAAGATTGTCAAAGCTTATATTACATTCTCTAGAAAAGCAAAGAATTAGGAGTGACATATGGTAGAGGTGCACAATGGGATGAATGGACATAACAAAGGGGACATTAATGGGGTATTAAAAGTAGCAACACAAGACAGAACTCGAAACAAAGTGTAAAAATTGGAAAAATTTAGATTTAGGAAAGAACTGCATGAGTAAATACACTGGGTTTGTACCTTAAGGTTCATGTATGCAATATTACAGAGTTCCAGTTAACTCCCATGCATGCAATTAATTTATGTTATGTTTATGTTTTTTATGTTAAAATGTTTTTGTTGATTTGTTTGTATATTTTCATAAGTAAAGCATGCTTACCGTCTTATTCCAAGTTTTATGATAACTTTACAAGGTTTAAAACATAAAGTTCAATATATATTCTGGTTTTCACACAGGAATTATACGTTAATATAACATCATAATAACGTAATGATGTCGTGTAAATAACGTTATACTGACGTCATATAAATGTTATATTTATGTTATAAGAACGTAAATTGGATAGCTTTACAGAAAGTAAACAAAAAAAACTAAATGTTGACTGAAAATTATTTATTCTTAAATATAAAGCATGAAAACATTATAATACCATAGCATTCACTATTATTTTTAAATTTTTACATAAATCTTAAAAAACTGTGTCTCAAGAATATATGTTTTTAGTTATATCCTTTGGTTTTAAGAACATCAGATATACGTATTTATGTCAAAAGTTACAGTATTACCTTTGTGGAACCATTTAAAAACGTCCACAAACGTTCTGTGTTTGCTGGGGTACCATGGGAGAGTGTGCCTGTAAGACACATGGTGGTGATGTACCATGGGAGAGTGTGCCTGTAAGACACATGGTGGTGATGTACC